>NW_019238410.1:6030-16600 GCF_002742605.1 Olea europaea var. sylvestris | reverse complement strand
TTTTTTTTTTTTTTTTACTTTAAACCATTTCATTTCTTGCAAGAGTGATTTTTTTCCCTTTAAGTGCTCCAAATAGTGCAGAGCAATTTCTGCAACTCTTGTAGAGCAAAATTTTTTTCCCTTTTCTTTTGGAATTTTTTCCCTTTTTTATTCATAATTATTTTTTACTAAATAATTAATTATTATTGATTGTTTACTGTCGTGACTTGCTTGTCATACTTTCACCATACTACCTTCTCCATACTGGTATACATATCTTTTTTCTATCCTATACCTTACAAATTTTATCGTACGAAACTAATCCATTGCTCTACATATTTCATTATACAGAGGCTAATCCATTTCTATACATTATACTCTACAATGTACTTTTATATAATATACTTGATAAAAAGTTTCAGATTAATCAATCAACTGATTTACTTAGCCATACTTCACTGATTTTATCTCATTTTTTTAAAAAAAATTGACAAATTATACTATATCTATTTAAACTATTTCATTTCCCTTCTAAGATTACCATCTTCCTCTTCTGCTGTACTCTAATTGCATTTGACAAATTATTTATTTTAGATTTGATAAAATGGAAGAAGAATACAAACTCATACCAGAAATTGTCTCAAACAACAAGAAGGGAAAAGTCAAAGTCATTGTTATTGAAAAACAATCACCAAAACCTTATAAACAAGGCAATGGAAGATATCAACATCTGGTATTGATGGATACTCAGGTAACTCTTCTTGTTGTTAATTATAAAAGTTGGCTTCAACTTCAAAACTATAAGACTTCTCATTCATATATAATCAGATAACTAAAAAATTTCTCATCATTTTTCATTTTCATTTTCGAGGGAAATACTATCAAAGCTACCTTATATGATTCCAATATCAGTGCTTTTGAGGATCAACTTGTTTTGGGGAAAACATATGTCATTTCAAAAGCTTATGTGAAGAAAAACACGGGAAACTACAAATATTCGATAGGATCTTATCACTGGATTATATCTGGACAAACTTGTCTTGTTGAACTAAATGAAGATAATCTGAAATTTGTTTTTTCAACATATCAGCTGATAACTTTTCATGAAGTAGGAGAGTATATGGATACGGATGCTAATATAAGTAAGAAATACATTTTTTTGTTATTCATCATGTTATCTTGAATTATTCAATTATTTATTAGTTAGTATATTTAAAAAAAAGTAGAGAGTCATTTTAAAATTTATACTTTCAGATATACTCGCAGTTGCAATTGATATGACGCCTAAACGAATAATTCAATCAAAAGATGGCAACCAAACATGGGTTTAGGATGTATTGCTCCTGGACAAAAATTTCAAAACAATGATACTTACACTTTAGGATTCCTTTGTTGATAGAGAATGTGTAGTAATAGCGGGAGAAAAAATCAGTCATCTTTGCAACACGTTTCAGAGTTACGTCTTTCTTTGATATGTGTTATGTGTTTAGTTGCTGGTATGTTTTACCTTACATTAGCATATAATACAGCATATATATGTGATAGTTTGCACATGTATGCAGGTTTGAAATTGTCCACAAAAGTCCGTAGTACTTTCTTCATAAATACACCTTTCATGGAAGTAAAAGAGATGATGGAATGGTATGTAGAATAAATTGATTTTATTTTATTATTCTTTTTTCCTATTCCTTCGCCACTAGGGATAGTTTCTTGAGATTATTTCACCTTATTTACTACGTTTACTAGGATCAAACAAAATAGATGATTTGATATTGAAAAAACCACACATGGAAAGAAGCCCCACAAATCTTTCTCCACTTATGCAAAGTAAATTCCCTCCTATTCAGAATCTTCAAGGACGTCTCTTAGCGGTAATGGTATTTACGACAAGTTTTATATATATACATATAAAAAAATGTACATACATATTCCTTATTTCAGTTTTGACACCCTCTATGTTTTGACGCGGAGGAAGTTTTATTGGGTAAATAGCACAGTAGTTACAGACAAAATTGATAACAAATCTTGGTACATGGCTTGCAACAACTGTTATAAACGATCAAATGCTGAATTTGGAGAAAGTTATCTCTATATTTTTTGCAAGAATCCAAACTCTAAAGTTATTACTCGGTATATTTTACTTTATTATATGAATATATATATCTTCTTTAATTGTCTTCATCATTTGTGAGTGTATAAACCAAATATATTTTAGGCCTCGAGCATATGTGCAATTGTCAAATGTCACAGGCTCGCTTAATGCAAGTGCAATTGATGAAACAACGGAGAAGCTCTTATTTACAAGTGCACAATCTTTGATGGAACAAACCGATTCTGTAAGAATTTTAATTTAACTTCAACATTTTGCAGCCTAAAACATGTTGCTGGATCAATATTAATTGATGAATCAATATTAACATACAGGATTCACAAAAAGCATACTTTGAAGATATCGTCAAGAAAATGCAAAATACTCAACGAGCATTCTACCTGAAAGCAATCCAAACTGAGTCTAATTCATCAAGCTACAAATTTGACATTATCTCTGTCACAGATCTAGAAGATCTAGACCAGACAAGCCCAGGAGGAAAAAACCAAGCAAATGTTGATGTTAAATCACGCGGGAAAGATATCTACGTACACTCTTTAGATTCTGAAAAGAATTTGTCGCCTCCGGCCAACAGAGCCCTCTTCAGATTATCAGATGAAGGGACTGTTCCATATGATGAAAGCAGCAGTTTGGACGTGTCTTGCACAGATCTTTTGGTTCCAAAACAAAAGATAGATTAAAAAAACTATGATTGAAGTGTTTATTTTGCTATTTCTAATTGGTATTAGTCTTGGCTTCTCTTTCCCTGATTAGTAATTTTGTTTCGAAAGTGTCAAGCATGTTGTTGTTGACAATGATGTCTGTAAACTGCTACTTACATCATTTTATATGGTTGGATAGCAAGTAATTTGGGTAATGAAAAATGTCAACAACATTAATCAAGACATTTGTATTTTGTCGAATTAGTCTTCGCTTTTGCTTTTTTCATTAGTATAATTTTATTTGAAAATTGCCAAGCACATTCTTGTTGACAAATGATGTATGTAGGCTAACACTTACATCATTTATGCTTAAACTTTATTGTATGGTTGGATAACAAAATATGTAATTTCACAAATGTGAACGGCTTATAAAGCATTTCTATTTTCTGTCTTTCATTTACTTTCGATTAGTCCTGAATTCCAAAAAATTTCAAAGACTAAGGTATGAAATTTCCGATTTTCCTAGCAACAAGAATAAGAGTTTAATCGACTAAATATATGTCTACACCCACAAAATACTAATCAAAGAACAGAATTCCTCATCATATAATTATATTCTTATTATTCTTTCTTTTTATATTATACCAATATATATGTATATGAATTAAAAAACAATAAGGAAAAATAATTTCAAATTGAAAAAACTTACTTATTACATAGCAATCATTTTCAACATTGAGGATGTACATCACAATTACAATTACAATCACAATCTACGGGGATTCAAAAAATATTCATTATAACAAACATCAGTCACAATTTTTCCATCTATATATCATCATTCTCTCCGAATCAACTGCCTCTAATGGATACTTTAGAAGAAAGCATTCTATGTATTTGAGAACAAAAAGTCTACAGTTTGGCATACATACAAAATTTTTTTGTTAGACTAAAGTAATAATGAATATAGAAATCAAAATTAAAAGAAAAATTCAATATAGTAGTAAATAATAAACAATTTAAATGCCTTAAATACTTACCCATTTTTTGCGTAAGGCAAATCAAATATAATCTCAAATTTAAGCCTCTTATTTCGGTGCTTTCTTAAATCAGGTCTGCTTGAACAAAATTCAGAAGTTGTCAATAATATTTGAAGTATTTCATATACTGTATGTACTTGTTTCCTGATTTCTGTTGGTGTGTGGATGTCATTACTGCAATCATATATCTGAAATTTTCACTGACGGAAATCAACAATAAGAAGATAACAATTATAATCGCCTGGATACAAACATGGAATTAATAAATAATTATATGCTATTCATGAACGACTGTGCTCTGGCAGATTGCCACTTATGTAATTTTTTAATACAGTCAAGTCCATCTGACGATTATCTGCAGTAGAACTTCCTTCTTTTAAAGTTGTTTGCCACATCAATTGGTAATTGCATTCAACTTCAAAATTGAAGTCCAAAATTCCATGTTGTTTAGAGAGGAGAGTAGAGCCTTCTTTAATCAATCTCCTCAATAACTTCAACTTCAACTCCAACTCCATCTCTATAGTCTAATACAATAAATAGATATAAATTATATGTCAAATGTAAATTGAAATTAATTATAATTTGTGACCTTCACTAACCACAATACTGATATCTTTGTCTTCAAGTATATTGTATAGTGCGTCTCTTCCATACATATTGCCTCCAACATCCCAATATGTACTGTAGATGATAGTTTATATCAGTGTGCAATAAGTACAATATAATTAATAAATTAGAGTTAGACTTTTTACTCCGATGTATTCATCACCACCCATTGAGAAACTGATAAATACCTCTCCATAGAATAGTCTTCGAGAGGAAAACCTGAAGATTTTATCTTCCTATTACACATCTCTTCTGTGGACATTTTAGTTTGAGGAGTTTGTTCATATGTTACTTTCTTACCATGAATTTGACTGCTGGAGTCAGGAATATCTTCTTATAAACAACCAACAATAGCTTTCATATCACCTATTCTATTCAGCATGTTGTTATTCCGTTCTTCAAAGTAAGATGTCATTGAAGTTAAACTATTGTCCACTTAAGATTGCATTTCCTGATGGTGATCTTCTTGCCATTTTTGTTGTTGCTGAAAAAAATTCTTTTTGATTATCAACAATTGTTTGATAATTACTTTCTTGTCTTCTTGATTGTTTAGCCATCTGTTGACCAAAAAAATCCTGGCAGAAAGCTTGACAATCCATTTATGCAGATTGCATACCAGATTGATAAGTAGAGTGCAGCTGTTGATATTGTTTTTCATGCCATTTTTGCTGTTGTTCAAACATTCCCTTCTGGTTTTCAAGATATTTATCCTGTTGTTTTCTTGATTCTTCCACCATGTGTGCCTTCAAGTCATCATACACACCAGATACATATTGCCTATGTGTAGTGAATATTTCTTCTATCTGTTCTTTTGTGACATAATTATAGTTAGGCTTCACTCCAACTGAAGGGTATGTTCTGGAAGTACCAACTTTATCAGCATTAATTGTTTGTTTGTTATGAGAAATTTGTGGTACAATGTTGCCAAGCTCCCCACCGGCTATGCCATCTAATATTGCGTGTTTATTGTCAAACGGTAACGATAAAGTTGTGTACCAGAATATCTGCAATTCTTCTTCTATTGGTTGCAATACTGCAAGCACTCGAATCTATAAACGTAATAACATATTAGAATTCTATACTATAGTATAGTACAATAAATATATGCATAAATGTTCGTATAATTACCATACCTTGTGTGTAGACAAATATTGTTTTAGACCGTCAATATTTGTCTTGGCTTCCATTTGTGCATTATTGGAATTTGTAATGTCTTGTATCTCCTTCATCCAAATTTATTTCCAATCTTGGAAAATGTTTCATATATCCAAAACTGCAAAATGAAATTAAAGGTAAATATTGAATATATACAACATTAAACTAAACAACAGGAAAAAATTTAGTAAAAATCAAATACCTGAAAAGTAAGAGGATATCCATGTAGCGAATATTTATACTCCCTTTTTGAGCTTGTTGCATTCTTAGTATTCTTTCAAAGTGTAATTGTTGCAATAAGTTCAACAAAACAAAATATGTCTTTCGGTCCCATGGAAACAAAAGAAAATCGTCAAGCTGCTCAACCATACCCAACATTTTATGATCAATATGTCTTTCAATTGGTTTGAGAACACATTCTATCAACATAACCAATCCAAGTTTGAATTTATCTTCTCGATCTTCACATGAATTGAAGGCATCATGGAGCATTCTCACAGAAATCCTTTTCACACCACTAAAATACTAGTTTCTAAGTCTAGGATTACTAGAGTCAAGATTAACAGATGTTTCGTGACAAGGTAGTCCAGTAATTAAGCAGAATTATTGCATTCCAAAACGGGCAAGATAGTCATCAAATCTTACCTACACTTCGTTGTTTTTACCGGAATTGACAATCCTCATTACAAATTCATGTATTAACTTGTTACTAAATTGTTGCTCTTCCTCTCTATACATAAATCCATATAAAAATCCATGAAAATTACTGCACATTAATAATGCTTGTTCGTCTGCTTGTAACAATTCTATCAAATCTCTAATATATTGATGATTTGGATATTGATAAAAAGTAGCACAGAACCACTGGTCTTGAGACAACACATAATCTAGAGACATCTGCATGAAATCACAAAACTTATTTACAAACTAATATTTGGATTACAAATAAAAATTAAAACATGTCTTACACAAATATTTTCCTTTTTATCCACATAACTAATATAAAGCAATTTACCTCAACATATATAATTCTAGATAATCACTTGAAATTTGGAAGGAATTGTTGATTTTAAAGAGAAATATGTTTTGAGTTGATGACAAAGACATTGAGGAGTATGCATATTTTGGTGATATGGTATCATTTAACGTAACATATTTCACGAGTTGGTCCTCTTTATTGAAGTGAACCAACCCTGAAGTACAAATATATCCACAGATTAGAAACTCTGAAGTCTTTCTTTGACAAATATATCCACAGATTAAAAACTCTTTCTTCTACACCATGTTAACACAACAAAAATCTCAAAAATCTATAAAAAAAAAAAAAATTTCACGTTCACAAGAAACAAATTAACTACAAAAAAATAATATAGAAAAATCCTAAAAACTAAACAATTACCTTGTAATTTGTTTTCCTCAGATTTTGGGATGAAATATGAAGAATGCAATTGTGAAAGAAAACTTTACTAAAGAAACTAAAGAAATGAAACAAAAGAAATAATGACCTCCTTTTGTTTTTTCCTCTTTCATTCACGTGAAACTTCTTCTTCTTTTCAGAAATTTCACGTGAATTTCTTAATTTTGTCACCATATGAAATAAAAAATTTGCTTGCAATTTTATAAATCATTATTATTTCATTTATTTTTTCACAAACCAAAAGATTTGTTGTTATCTAGAGAATATTTAAAAAAAATTAATAGTAATTAATTCTAATTAATAATTTATAAAAAAAATTGTGGGACGTGCGTGCGGAGTGTCCCGCACAATTTTTTTTTTTTTTTGGAGAACACTCCACTATATATATATATATATATTTTTTTTTTTTTTAAATCTATAGATAACAAGTTCAAAGAAGGTGATATTGATAATGCCATACCACCCAACTTCATATATATTTAATATTTATTTTATTTTGAAAAAATAAAAATCTAATTTTTTTTTAAATTCAGCTGGTAAGTGAATTTACGGTGTTTTGCATTTCAGTATTTGTAAGTGTAAAAATTTGTATATAGCCTGCAAATACATAAGGTGAAAATACAGTAAATTGTTTGCAAATACGGTAAATTGTAAATAGTAAGGTGCAAATATGGTAAGTTACGATAAGTTGTTTGCAAATACGGTGGCAGCATTTACAAATTCTTCACATTTACAATAAAAAACTAATCATGAATTACGGGGATGTAGAAAATATTGATTATAACAAATGTCTACTGCAATTTTTCTTCTATATATACTCATCCTGTCTGCTTCAACTGTTTCTAATGGATAGTTTAAAATAAAGCATTCTATGTATTTGAGTAAAAATACTGGAGAATTTGGCCTATATCAAATAATTGTTTTCTGTTAGACAAAACAAATAGTAGAAGGGTAAAATCGTAAATCAGGAAAGAATAAATGTTGTCAATTTAAATGCATTAAATACATACCTATTATTTGCGCAAGGTATGTAAGGTATAATTTTCAAATTGAGCCTTTTGTTTCTATGCTTCTTTAAATTCGGTCTCCTAGAAGAAAAATAGCTAGAATTCAATGAAATTTGGACTATTTCAACTAATGACTTTATTTGTTCCCTGATTTCTTCTAATGTATGAGACTCCTCACTACAATCGTATATTTGAACTTTTCATTCAAGAAAATTAACAAGACAGCGATACCAGTTTTTTTCGAATATGAACAAGGAATTAATAAATAGTTGCAAGCTATCCATGAACGCCCAACCACCGGAAAATCACCATTCATATTGCAAAGTCACAGTTAATAAATCCTTTTGAGAATGGTTAAAATATTCTGCCATTACATTATGTTGCCACATCAATTGGGCAGCACATTCATGTTCAAATTTGAAGTCCAGAATTGCATATTCTTTGAAAATGGGACTGCAACCTTCATTGATCAACTCTTTCAATAACTTTAATTCCATTTCTATATGTTAATACAATAAATAGAAATAAATTATATACGTTGAGCATAATAAAATTAATTGAGCCAGAGTTATAAACTTCACTAACCGTAATATTGATATCTTTGGTTGCATCCATTATAATTTTTATTGTATCTCTTCCATATAAGTTGTCACCTCCTACAATCTTCCAATATGCACTATATATATAATAAAATTAATAAAATACAATCAAATTTCTTACCTAGATGAATTCCGCGCCACCCAGTCTCTTATTGTTCTATATCTTTCCAAGAGATAGTCTTCAAACAGATAACTTGAATACTTTATTTTCTTCTTTTTCTTTTCTTTTCTGGATGTTCCCACCGGTTGAATTTGTTGAAATAGTGCTTTCTGGCCACTACTAGAACCAGGAACATCCTGCAGCTGTGAACAAGTAACAGCTTCCAGTTTTGATTCCAAATCATCTAATTGATTCATCACATTTTTGTTTTTGTCGTCAATGTACGTCGTCATTGAAGCAAAATTACTGTCCATATAGACTGCATGAAAGCAAAACTATTCTTCATATAAGACTGCATTCCCAGATACTGATCTTCATGCCATTTTTGTTGTTAAAACATTCCTTGATATTGTTGTTCATGTCATTTCTGTTGTTGTTGAAACATTTCTTTCTGTTGATCAAGAAATGCTTGATAACGAGCATCTTGTTCTTTTGTTTCTTGAGCAGTATGATAGGAATGCATGCCAGATTGGAAGCCCAAACGCTCGTGTTGATCTTCGCACTATTTCTGATGTTGTTCAAATATTTGTCTCTGGTTTTGAAAAGTTTCTGCTTCCTGTCTTCTTGATTCATCAACTATGTCTGTCTTCAGATTATGACACAAGCCAGACATATCTGACACTACATGCAACCTATACATACTGAACATTTCTTCCATTTCTTCTCTTCTTACATAGTTAAAATCAAGAGAAGAACAACTATACTTCTGAAGTCCAATTGAAATATGCGCTGTTGAACTACCAGCAACACTTGTTTGTTGCTCATCCATACGATGTGGAATTTGTTGCTCGTCCATGTGTCGTGGAATTTGTTGATGTGCATTCTCAAATTCTCTACCAATGATGCCATCTGAAATAGTATGTTGGTTATCAATTGGTAATGATAAAGTCATATACCAAACTTTGTCAAATTTTTTTTTCAGTGGGTGCTAACACTGCAAGTACTTCAATCTACAAATATAATAAAAAATTATAATATTTTCCTCTCCCACTATTAAATAATTAGATAATTGATAGTTAAATATATATCTAAAATTATCGTACCTTTTGGGTAGTGAAAAATTGCTTTACTTTTCTCTCACTCAATATTTTTTTGGCTTCCATTTATGCATTCTTGGAGCCTGTAATGTCTTGTACATACGTGTCCAAATTTGTCTCCAATTTGAGGAAATGCTTCGTATATCCAAAACTACAATAGAGAATTTAAAATCAATATTAAATATGTATAAAATCAAAATATAGAGTAAATAAATTTAAAAAAAATTACCTAAAAGGCAAGGGGATATTCATGTAGTATATATTTACATTCATTTTGACTAGACTATTGCATTCTTTGTATTCTTTCAATATGTGATTGTTACAACGACTTCAACAAAACAAAGTATGCCTCACGGCTCCAATGATACAACAAAAAATTATTCACCTGCTCAACCATGCCTAAAGTTCTGTAATCAATATATCTTTCCGTTGATGTCAAACACATTCTACCGACATCACCAATCCCAATTTTAATTTATCCTCTGGATCTTCACACAATTGGAATACGTCATAAAGTATTCTCATGTTAATTCTTTTTTGCTTTCAAAATATTGATCTCTAAGTCGAAAATTGTTGGGATCAAGATTAATAGATTCTTCATGACATGGTAATCCTGTGATTAAACAAAATTCTTGCAAGCCTAAACGAGCAAAATGATCGTCCAACCTCACCCACACCTCATTCATTTTACCACAGTCAACAAACATCATTATAAATTCATGTATTGGTTTACTGCGAATTGTTTCTCTTCATCTCTATACATAAATCCATAAAGAAATCCATGAAAATTGCTATCGCTAGAGATTAAAAGTGATTGCT
>NW_019238410.1:0-3722 GCF_002742605.1 Olea europaea var. sylvestris | reverse complement strand
CCAGGTTTTTTTTTTTTTTTTTTTTAACGAGGTGTCCCAACTTGCGCCAGACTATATCCTTGTCCCTGAACCTCCGGCCCTTCAGCTGCTCAGGGAGGTAAATCGCAGGATGTACCCTTGTTGGTTCCGAGGTTCCCACATGACTTTTACTCCTTCCCCAAAGGAAGCCTCCTCCATGGTGATTAATCCACTGTAGCCATGTTTTTTCTTTTAGGTGAAGATGGTAATGGAGCAATGTGTTTATCATGAAGATTGCGGTGGTTATGTATTTTCTTCATTTTTGTTTTGGGCTTGAATTTGGCATGGGCTTGGTTATTAAATTGGACACATTTTTAATTATATTAGAGATTAAATTGGGTCCGGGCTAATTTATAAAAGTGAAAATTACATGACTCATATTTTTAAATTTCAATTTCAGGGCTTGTTTGATGTCCATTTTTCTCAAAAAAATACATTTTAAAATTGTGCTATGATGGAGAATGTGTGATTAAAAAATACAAAAAATTTAAGTTTGCGTATAATATTATTTTATTGAAAATATGTGATTGAAATAGTGTCAAATCATTGTTAAATAACATATTTTAATGAAAAAATGAGGCTCAAAAATCAAGTTTAAGGTTTGTTTATACCAAATTAGATGATAATTTAAATTTTTAATAATAAATAATAATATTATAAAATTAAATTAATATACTCACTCGTTACCCTCATCATCCCACCCTAAATTGAAATTTCACTTAAACCTTCTCTCTCTCTCTCTCCACCGATGGTGAAGGATGTCGCTTCTATCATCTTTGGTCGCTCTACGCAACTACTGAATCGATGATGATGTCGTCGTCGCTACACACTAAGCCTCCATTTGGTCCCCATTAAATTTTATTTCATTTTTCTCTCCCCTATTTTCACCCACACAATTTTTCATAAAATAATGTTACACATAATCTAAAATTTTTCCTTTTTTTCGACTACTCATTTTTCAAAAAAAAAAAAAAAGTATTTCACCCATTTTCATTTCAAAAAATGGGGCCCAAACGGGTGTTAAGTGGCGATTTGAATTTTGGATTTGAGTTTTTTTGCTGACTTTTGTGTTACGGATCCAAATTTCAAAAGGCTTCTACTGGTTCAATTGAAAATACTTGCAGTTTCTGAAAAGCTGGTCAAAGTGAAAGGTTTGTACAAGCTCCTTTTGAGAGAAGATTGTAGTCGTTGCAAGGAAAGGATCAACACCATTGAAGAGGAGCACGACTTTGACTTTTGCCTAAGAGGGTAGATGGTGACCTGACAACGTATAGCGGGTCGAGCCTCATGTATGAACGTGGGGACGATCTAACATCGTAGCTCGCGAGAAATTAGTTAGTGATTCCAACATCGCATGGTGAGAATGTGGGTTCTTTTGAGATGGTTAGATTTTTTATGGTTTTCAGTGATGGCTCCGCCATTGTGGCAATGGTTTTTTCGTGATTTTTGTGATTGTTGGTTGGTGGTGGTTTCCGAATGGTGGTAATGGCACTTGCGATGATGATGATTGAAATGGTGGTGATATTAGTAGCGGTAGCCGTGGCGATGGTGGTGTATTATATTGTTTGTATTGTTCTGGTGGTGGTGATTGCGAGTGTTGTTGTAGCAAGGTGGCGTGGTGGTATGGTGGTGGCTGTGGCAATGGTGGGGTGAAGTGGGATGAAGAGTGTTTTGTAATCAATTTTTTGGATTTTTAACCAATAAATTAAGTAATTTGTGATTAAAAAAAAATTATTTGTGACCTAAAAGAACGTGTGATTATGATTAAATTTGAAGTCGTGACTCATAATTCGATAATTTATAATAAAAAATTGTGATCAATAAATAATATGTGACCTAAAAAATTGAATTTTGACTTATCAAATTTGAAATTTGTGATTGATAAATAAACTATGACTTATCAAAAAAGTTTTTTGATTTTCGATCGATAGATAAATTGTGACCCATAAAATTTTTGAATTGTGACCGTGAAATAATTTATAATTTATAAAGTTTTTAATATGTGATCGAAAAATGATTTGTAATCAAATAATTTGTGACCAAACAGCATAAAATTGTAACCTTAATATATATAATTAATAAAATATATATTTAATTAAATATTTTATAAATAAAATGTAAATAATATCTAATTTTTGAAGTTTTAAACTTTCTTTCTTAGTTTTGAAATAAATCATACTTAATTTTTTAGATATGAAATTGTCCATTTATAAAAAGAATGTAGTTACCAGATCTAAGCTAGGGTTAGGATGGACTATAGCCAGAGCTAGCCAGTGTGTTTGATTCGTCCATGTTCACAAGTACTATCCACTTATCTTTTAAACTATTTATAAACACTTCATAAATATGCTTTTATTTATCAATTTTATTATTATATATTACTTTGTGTATAGATTATTTTTTGACACCTCTTTCTACCTTTTGTATTATCTTGTGTAGAAAGAATGTAGATGAAGAAGGGAGGACTTCACGAAAAATTTTATTTTCAATCACAAATTCTGACAATAACATATTTTATATGTGAACCCAAATTTTTTTTCCGACTTTTTAACTATACATTTTCTAAAAAAATAATTTCAAAATTCATTTTCCTCAAAAGACTATTTAATTGACATCAAACGGGAGCTTAATAAGAAAAAGTAAATCAAAATAACTTTTTTTTTGAGTTTTCTCAAAAAGGCTGCTAAACTTTTTTTCCTTGTGTTTTCTCCATGTCAAAAATAGCTGTTTCAAGGCACAATTGCATTTTCATAAAGAATATTTTTTTGAAAAAATATAACTACCTAATCAACTGTGATAGAAATTACTTTTTCCTATTGTATGCTGGATTTATATACAATTGTGCTTATATATGGTGATTATAATTTTGAAATTAATTTGTCAAAAAAACGTATAGTTATATGGAATAGATATCGTTTATGAATGAGATTGGAAGGATGATCTTGACAATTTTTAAGTTTTTAGATGAGATTGTTTGATATGGTTTTAGAATTAACAATCAATTTGATTCATTTATTAAATTTGTAAGCACGTTATACTTTCAATGAAAAATGAATTTTTGATTTTCACGTGGAGGGAGTCATTGAATAAATAGTACATAACATGTGCTATGAACACGATTTTATATATATGATGTGAGATTTTTCTATTCAAATATAT
This sequence comes from Olea europaea var. sylvestris, assembly GCF_002742605.1. Taxonomy (NCBI): domain Eukaryota; kingdom Viridiplantae; phylum Streptophyta; class Magnoliopsida; order Lamiales; family Oleaceae; genus Olea; species Olea europaea. The sequence goes on along the minus strand of NW_019238410.1, from coordinate 545 downwards.
CATTCTTCTAATTTTTAGGAAAACAAATCTAAGGGTCTGTTTGATTACAAAGATGAAATTTGGATGGAAAGAATATAAATTTTAGGAAATTGAATTGCCTATAAATTGTTTTCTTGAAAATTGTCAATTTATTGTGTTTGATTTGTATAATTTTTCACGTGGAAAATGTTAAAATAAAAGTGTTTTTTGATATTCGTTTGATTTTATTTTACATGAAAATTGTCAATTAAAGGGATAAAATTTACTGGTATTGAGGATAGAATTTGTTTCTATTGCCAAAAACAAAAAACAAAAAATTCAAAAAAATCATCTATCTTTTGGTGTTCGTTTGACTTTATTTTACATTGAAATTGTCAATTAAAGGGAAATTTTTTTTACAATAATTCTTAGAATTTGTTTCCATTGCCAAAAAAAATTAAAAATTAAAAATTGCTACAGTTACTAGGAAAATGATTGGTGAGAATTCATTTTCCTCAATTAGATGGAAAATATCCATGTGGCAACAAAAGCAAGAAAACCAATTCCATGGAAAATAAATGGTATCA
>NW_019238409.1:0-1923 GCF_002742605.1 Olea europaea var. sylvestris | reverse complement strand
CTGTGTCGGAATGGGCTCAAATTTGACAGGTTTATCGGGAACAAAATTCTCGCCGGGTGTAATTTCGTCATTTTTCGCGAATGCGTCGGAATTGACTAAAATTTGACTTGTTGATCGGAAACAAAAATCGCGTCGGGGGCCATTTCGTCATTTCTCTCGACTGTGTCGGAATTGGCTGAAATTTGACAGGTTTATCGTGAACAAAAACTGCGCCGGGTGTAATTTCGTCATTTTTCACGACAGTGTCGGAATTGGCTGAAATTTGACTTGTTGATCGGAAACAAAAATCCTGCCCAGGGCAATTTCGTCATTTTTCTCGACTGTGTATGAATGGGCTCAAATTTGACAGGTTGATCGGGAACAAAAATAGCGCCGGGTGTAATTTCGTCGTTTTCCACGATTGTGTCGGAATTGGCTAAAATTTGACTGGTTGATCGGAAAAAAAATTCGCGCCGGGGGCAATTTCGTCATTTTCCTCGACTGTGTCGGAATTGGCTGAAATTTGGCAGTTTGATCGGAAATAAAAATCGCGCCGGCGGCAATTTCGTCATTTTTCTCGACCGTTTCAGAATGAGCTCAAATTTGAGAGGTTTATCGGGAACAAAAATCGCCCCGGGTGTAATTTCGTCATTTTTCGCGACTGTGTCGGAATTGACTTAAATTTGACTTGTTGATCGAAAACAAAAACCGCGCAGGGGGCAATTTCGTCATTTTTCGCGACTGTGTCGGAATTGGCTGAAATTTGGCAGTTTGATCTGAAATAAAAATCGCGCCGGGGGCAATTTCGTCATTTTTCTCGACTGTGTCGGAATGGGCTCAAATTTGACAGGATGATCCGGAACAAAAATCGCGCCGGGTGTAATTTCATCATTTGTCGCGACTGTGTCGGGATGGGCTAAAATTTGACAGGTTGATCGGAAACAAAAATCGCGCCGCGGGCAATATCGTCATTTTTCTCGACTTTGTCGGAATGGGCTCAAATTTGACAGGTTGATCGAGAACAAAAACAGCGCCGGATTTAATTTCGTCATTTTTCGCGACTGTGTCGAAATTGGCTAAAATTTGATTGGTTGATCGGAAACAAAAATCGCGCTGGGGGCAATTTCGTCATTTTTCTCGACTGTGTCGGAATGGGCTCAAATTTGACAGGTTGATCGAGAACAAAAACTGCGCCGGATTTAATTTCGTCATTTTTCGCGACTGTGTCGAAATTGGCCAAAATTTGATTGGTTGATCGGAAACAAAAATCGCGCTGGGGGCAATTTCGTCATTTTTCTCGACTGTGTCGGAATTTGTTGAAATTTGACAAGTTTATCGGGAACAAAAATCGCGCCGGGTGTAATTTCGTCATTTTTCGCGACTGTGTCGGAATTGACAGAAATTTTACTTGTTGATTGGAAACAAAAGCCGCGCGGGGGGCAATTTCGTCATTTTTCTCGACTGTGTCGGAATTGGCTGAAATTTGGCAACTTGATCGGAAATAAAAATCGCGCGGCGGCAATTTCGTCATTTTTCTCGACTGTGTCGGAATGGGCTCAAATTTGACAGGTTTATCGGGAACAAAAATCTCGCCGGGTGTAATTTCGTCATTTTTCGCGACTGTGTCGGAATTGACTAAAATTTGACTTGTTGATCGGAAACAAAAATCGCGCCGGGGGTCATTTCGTCATTTTTCTCGACTGGGTCGGAATTGGCTGAAATTTGGCAGTTTGATCGGAAATAAAAATCGCGCCGGCGGCAATTTCGTCATTTTTCTCGACCGTTTCGGAATGAGCTCAAATTTGACAGGTTTATCGGGAACAAAAATCACGCCGGGTGTAATTTCGTCATTTTTCGCGACTGTCGGAATTGGCTGAAATTTGACTTGTTGATCGGAAACAAAAATCCTGCCCAGGGCAATTTCGTCATTTTTCTCGACTGTGT
>NW_019238408.1:0-1923 GCF_002742605.1 Olea europaea var. sylvestris | reverse complement strand
TTATTCTTGTGTTTGAATATATGTGCTGCTTTATTTTTTGTATCGTCTCATTTTGTAATATCTGGAGGGGATTCTTATGGTTTTGTCTATTTTTCTTTGTTTCCTTTTCTTTTTGAACTTCTAGGTTTTTTATTTTTGAGGAAATGCAGGTATGTTGGAAACATTCACATGCAAGTGACTGAACCACTTCTTCAAGAAGTTTTTGCAAGTACTGGTCCTGTGGAAAGCTGCAAGCTTATTAGGAAAGAAAAGGTAGAATTGACCTTATGTGTGCTGTTTACAGTGATTTCTATTCCTAAGTTGGAAGGTATGGACTTAGTTTTTTAGCCCATGATAATATTTCTGGTATTTATAATCCATTTTGCTCAATTGCAGTCGTCCTATGGATTTATTCATTATTTTGATCGTAGATCGGCAGCACTGGCGATACTGTCTCTTAATGGGAGACATCTGTGAGTATAACACGTTGGAGGTCCAATATTAAAATCTTTTGTGATTCGGATATATATCTCTTATTATGTGTTTTTTTAGGTTTGGGCAGCCTATCAAAGTTAACTGGGCATATGCCAGTGGTCAGAGGGAGGATACATCAAGTGGGTACATAGTTATATGTTTTCATACCTGTGTTTCTGTTTTGCTTTATCAAATCGATGTCTTGTAATTTTTGGTGGAACGACACTTTAAACCTTCTGTATAGGTCATTTCAACATTTTTGTTGGCGATCTCAGTCCCGAGGTTACTGATGCCATGTTGTTTGCGTGCTTTTCTGTTTACCCAAGTTGTTCGTAAGCTCCCTCCTCTGTCTATATCATGTGTTGCATATATATTCATTCTTTTGCAAGCATGCTGCTTTCTTTCTTGAGGTTCAACCTTCAGCACGGACTTTTTTTTAGGGAGGTTGTATGGGATTGTGAGGCTATTTTTTGTATATACATGAGGAAAAAAGAAAGGGAAATATTTGTTTTTCTAGAAATTAATTAAGTATTTCTTTATGCTTGGTTTATTTTTTAGTTTGTTTTACGAGGTGCTGATTGTTTTATTATGGTCTTTAGTGATGCGAGGGTTATGTGGGATCAGAAGACTGGACGTTCTAGGGGATATGGGTTTGTCTCCTTCAGAAGTCAGCAGGTATATTTTTGTGCAGTACTTGGGCATTTATTTTGGAACTTGCAATTTCCTCTTTTTCTAGTTTAATTCATGAATTTTCTTTTCAGGATGCCCAAAGTGCAATCAATGATTTAACTGGTGAGCATAGTGCAAATCATTTTCTTTTCATAAGTTTTATTTGCATGTATTTTCAGTTATCTTGGCATGGCTATTAGATATTACTTTTTCATAAGCAAAAATATCACAAAGCTTAGGCAATTTACTTGATAATATTCTAATTATCAATTTTTCAGGAAAATGGCTGGGCAGCAGGCAGATGCGCTGCAACTGGGCCACAAAAGGTGCTGGTGCCAGTGATGACATGCAGAATGCTGATTCTAAAAGTGTTGTGGAACTAACAAATAGCTCCTCAGGTGAGTAAGCTTGGATGAAGAATCGCAATAAGAACTGAGATAAATGGTATTGATAGCTTTGAACTAAGGAAGTGTCATGGATTGCTTCAATCTGCCATGTGTTATTTTATCAAGAAAATCTAAATTTCAGTTCCTGGAATTCCCATGTTCCATAACATCAATTTTATTATTTTTTATCTAGGTGTGTTTTTGTGATTTATTTATTGGCAATTCTATAATTTACCCATCAGTTTTGATATTTAGATCAATTATATTCAGAGATTGGTTCTTGCTTTGACAGAAGATGTTAAAGAGGCAGCAAATAGTGATGCTCCTGAGAATAACCCTCATTACACAACTGTGTATGTCGGCAATCTTGCTCCGGAGGCAAGAATCTCTTTCCGTTGTGCTTATTGTTCCTTTC
>NW_019238407.1:0-1924 GCF_002742605.1 Olea europaea var. sylvestris | reverse complement strand
GGCGCGATTTTTGTTTCCGATCAACCAGTCAAATTTTAGCAATTTCGACATCGTCGCGAAAAATGACGAAATTAACTTCGGCGTGGTTTTTGTTTCTGATCAACCTGTCAAATTTTAGCCCAATCCGACACCGTCGCCAAAAATGACGAAATTGCACCCGGCACGATTTTTGTTTCCGATAAACGTGTCAAATTTTATCCCATTTCGACACCGTCGCGAAAAATGAAGAAATTGCCCCCGGTGCGATTTTTGTTTCCGATAAACCTGTCTAATTTTAGCCCGGTCCGACCTCGTCGCGAAAAATAACAAAATTGCCCTCGGCGCGATTTTTGTTTCCGATCAACCTGTCAAATTTGAGCCCATTCCGACATCGTCGCCAAAAATTTACGAAATTGCCCCTGGCGCGATTTTTGTTTCCGAACTACCTGTCAAATTTTAGCCCATTCCGACACCGTCGCGAAAAATGAGGAAATTAACTTCGGCGCGGTTTTCGTTTCCGATCAACCTGTCAAATTTTAGACCATTCCGACACCGTCGCGAAAAATGACGAAATTGCCCCCGGCGCGATTTTTTTTTCCGATCAACCTTTCAAATTTTAGCCCACTCCGACACAGTCGCGAAAAATAACGAAATTGTCCCCGGCGCGATTTTTGTTTTCCGATCAACCCGTCAAATTTTAGCTCATTCCGACACCGTCGCGAAAAATGACGAAATTGCCCCCGGCGCGATTTTTGTTTCCGATAAACCTGTCAAATTTTAACCCATTTCGACACCGTCGCGAAGAATGACGAAATTGCCCACGGCGCGATTTTTGTTTCCGATCAACCAGTCAAATTTGAGCCCATTCCAACACCTTTGCGAAAAAATGACAAACTTGACCCTGGCGCGATTTTTGTTTCCGATCAACCTGTCAAATTTTAGCCCATTCCGACACCGTCGCGAAAAATGACTAAATTGCCCTGGCGCGATTTTTGTTTCCGATCAACCTGTTAAATTTTAGCCCATTCCGGCACCGTCGCGAAAAATGACGACATAGCCCTTGGCGCGATTTTTGTTTCCAATCAACCTTTCAAATTTGAGCCCATTCCGACACCATCGCGAAAAATGACGAAATTAACTCCGGCGCAGTTTTTGTTTCCGATCAACCTGTCAAATTTGAGCCCATTCCGACACCGTCGCGAAAAATGACGAAATTGCCCTCGGCGCGATTTTTGTTTCCGATCAACCTGTCAAATTTTAGCCCAATCCGACACCGTCGCGAAAAATGATGAAATTGCCCACGGCGCGATTTTTGTTTCCGATAAACCGGTCAAATTTTAACCCATTTCGACACCGTCGCGAAGAATGACGAAATTGCCCCCGGTGCGATTTTTGTTTCCGATCAACCAGTCAAATTTGAGCCCATTCCAACACCGTCGCGAAAAAAGACAAACTTGCCCCTGGCGCGATTTTTGTTGCCGATCAACCTGTCAAATTTTAGCCCAATCCGACACCGTCGCGAAAAATGATGAAATTGCCCACGGCGCGATTTTTGTTTCCGATAAACCGGTCAAATTTTAACCCATTTCGACACCGTCGCGAAGAATGACGAAATTGCCCCCGGCGCGATTTTTGTTTCCGATCAACCAGTCAAATTTGACCCCATTCCAACACCGTCGCGAAAAATGACAAACTTGACCCTGGCGCGATTTTTGTTGCCGATCAACCTGTCAAATTTTAGCCCATTCCGACACCGTCGCGAAAAATGACTAAATTGCCCTGGCGCGATTTTTGTTTACGATCAACCTGTTAAATTTTAGCCCATTCCGGCACCGTCGCAAAAAATGACGAAATAGCCCCTGGCGCGATTTTTGTTTCCAATCAACCTTTCAAATTTGAGCCCAATCCGACACCGTCGCGAAAAATGACGAAATTGCCCCCGGCG
>NW_019238406.1:0-1924 GCF_002742605.1 Olea europaea var. sylvestris | reverse complement strand
CCAAAAAGTACTTATGGGCCTGGAACGGACACCGTGTGCAAAAGTTACGCTCAATTCTTCGTACCCCGACTCTCCAAGCGTTCTAAATGTAAAAGTGCTCATTCTTTCAAAAAATGGCCGGAATCCTTCATATGTCACGACGAAGTCTTAAGTTCAATCCAAAATGGTTGCTACATTTCCAAGAAGTACTTGTGTGCCCGAAACGGACACCGTGTGCAAAAGTTACGCTGAATTCTTCGTACGCCGACTATCCAAGCGTTCCAAATATGCAAGTGCTCATTCTTTAGAAAAAAGGCCAAAATCTCTCATACGTCACGACGAAGTCTTGAGTTCAATCCAAACGGTCGCTACATTTCCAAAAAGGACTTATGGGCCCGAAACGGACACCGTGTGCAAAAGTTACGCTCAATTCTTCGTACGCCGACTCTCCAAGCGTTCCAAATGTGCAAGTGCTCATTCTTTCAAAAAATGGCCGAAATCCCTCATACGTCACGACGAAGTCTTAAGTTCAATCCAAAACGGTCGCTACATTTCCAACAAGTACTTGTGGGCTCAAAACGGACACCGTGTGCAAAAGTTACGCTGAATTCTTCGTACTGCGACTATCCAAGCGTTCCAAATATACAGGTGCTCATTCTTTCAAAAAATCGATAAAATCCCTCATACGTCACGATGAAGTTGTGATTTCAATCCAAAACGGTCGCTACATTTTCAAAAAGCACTTATGGGCCCGAAACAGACACCGTGTGCAAAAGTTTCGCTCAAGTCTTCGTACGCCGACTATCCAAGCGTTTCAAATGTGCAAGCGCTCCTTCTTTTGAAAAATGGCCGAAATCCCTCATACGTCACTACAAAGCCTTAAGTTCAATCCAAAATGGTCGCTACATTTCCAAAAAGTTCTTACGGGCCCGAAACGGACACCGTGTGCAATAGTTACGCTGAATTCTTCGTACGCCGACTATCCAAGCGTATCAAATATGCAAGCGCTCATTCTTTCGAAAAAGGATCGAAATCCCACATACGTCATGATGAAGTCTTAAGTTCTATCCAAAACGGTCGCTACATTTCCAAAAAGTAATTATGGGCCCGAAACGGACGCCGTGTGCAAAAGTTACGCTCAATTCTTCGTACGTCGACTATCCAAGCGTTCCAAATATTCAAGTGCTCATTCTTTCGAAAAATCGCTAAAATCCCTCATACGTCACGACGAAGAGGTGAGTTAAATCCAAAACGACCGCTACATTTCCAAAAGGTACTTTTGGGCCCGAAACGGACACCGTGTGCAAAAGTTACGCTGAATTCTTCGTACGTCGACTATCCAAGCGTATCAAATATGCAAGCACTCATTCTTTCGAAAAAATGCCAAAATCCCTCATACGTCACGACGAAGTCTTCAGTTCAATCCAAAACGGTCGCTACATTTCCAAAAAGTACTTGTGGGCCCGAAACGGACAACATGTGCAAAAGTTACGCTGAATTCTTCGTACGCCGACTATCCAAGCGTTCCAAATATGCAAGTGCTCATTCTTTAGAAAAAAGGCCGAAATCCCTCATACCTCACGACGAAGTCTTGAGTTCAATCCAAACGGTCGCTACATTTCCAAAAAGTACTTATGGGCCCGAAACGGACACCGTGTGCAAAAGTTACGCTCAATTCTTCGTACGTCGACTCTCCAAGCGTTCCAAATGTTCAAGTGCTCATTCTTTCAAAAAATGGCCGGAATTCCTCATACGTCACGACGAAGTCTTAAGTTCAATCGAAAACGGACGCTACATTTCCAAAAAGTACTTGTGGGCCCGAAATGGACACCGAGTGCAAAAGTTACTCTGAATTCTTCGTACACCGACTATCCAAGCGTTCCAAATATGCAAGTGCTCATTCTTTCGAAAAATCGATAAAATCCCTCATACGTCACGACGAAGT
>NW_019238405.1:0-1924 GCF_002742605.1 Olea europaea var. sylvestris | reverse complement strand
AATTAAATAATATTTATATATTCTTTATTTAATTTTTGTAACTTTCTTTTGTTTAATTTGTTTTGTTTTTATTATATATTTTTGAAAATTGTTTGAAAATTTCTTTTTTCTTCATATTATAAGTAATTTTTTTCGATTTAAAAATAATTTTAATTATTTTTAAAACGTACTTTTTTCAATCTTAATTAAAAAATAATATTTATTTTTAATTTTAATTATTTCAATTTAATTAAAAAACTTTATAATAATCTTTTTTTTTCTTTTCTAATTTTGCATGCAATTCTTTTTTTTTTTTTGGTTATTTAATTTGTTAAATCATATAGTTTCTTTTCTTTGTTAGTATTGGTTTGGATGCAGTGATTCGTAGATTGCACACCAACAAAGAAGGAAACGAATTTGCACATGTCCTTCGCCACCTTCAAATCAAGAAAGATCACACAACATTACCAAGAAACATGCTAAAGTAATCTTCGTCACAAAATCACTAAACCCAAAAAACACTAAACAACTTTCACATTGCAGAACAAACATTGAGCTAATGTATAAAACAACACACTGTAACGTAATATAACCTCAGAAGATATAAAAATAATGAGACACATCAACCCTCGAATTTAAATCAATTTCTAATGAAAGTAATTAAAGATTACAGGGAAATGCCTAGATAAAAACACACATACGGAATAATGAAAAGGAAAACGAAATAACCTAATGAAGAAAATAACTTACCAAAAAAAGCCAAACAAACAAACACATACAGAAAAATGAGAAAAAACACAAGTAAAGAAATCCAAAATCTTAAAGGTCACTATCAAAACTTGGATTTATGGAGTTTCAAGCAAAAGAAACGGAACCTGAATAAATAGAACGGCTTAAGGATGAAACGCGCAATTTACATCTATTCAATCATTCTATCCAATTTTCACTCGCCAACCTCATCTACCATCAGTTCGTTTAGCACTCTTGCAATGATACAGTTGCAAACCCATTCTTCAAGTATAACTTCATATGAAAAGAGGTTTGAACTAACATTGGAAAGCTCCGACAAAATTATGCAGCTCATAGAGAGAATATTGGGAGAAAGAAAATTTAAAAAAAGAGAAGAAGAAAGGAAAAATACAGATGGTCATCTGGAAAATGGTTGAGTAAAGAGAGATGAGTGGTTCTGGGAAGAGATTGATTGCGTGTGAAATGTTTGTACTTATAGGGATGGGTGTTCCAGAATATATTTACACAAAAAGAAGAAGAAAAGAAAGTGACATCAACTCGACATAGTAATGACACCTTATGAATAGTAATAAACTTTCCTCTTTTATATATTGTAGGGATAATATATGATTGAAAATGAATTTGTAGAAAATATAATTTTTATTAGGCGAAATATTGGGCCTCCTAAAGGGTTCACCATATAAATTTGCTCACACGTACAAATCGAGCGCCTGTCGAGCACGCTTTTGAATTTGAAGGAATTGGGGCTTCAACAAAACCCTCGTTCGTAAAACCTCCACTGGTAAGTTCTCAATCTCTTCATTCCTGCTAATTTCCTCTTAGTTCGGTATTTGTTCGGAATTTTCATCGGTTCCTTTTAAACCCTAGCTTCTTTCTTTTTCGCCCCCTCGAGAATGAGGCTATCATTGTTCTTTTTGCAGATTTTTATTTTTGGTTGTTCTGAAGTTCTTGAACCCAATCGAAGATGAGGTCAGTTAACTGGAAATTTGCTTTAATTTTATGTTATACGTTTCTAGCTTTCCTTGGGTAAGTAAAACCCTAGGTTGAATTTATCGGACTCCACTGACAGTTTATAGAACGTCCAGATTTAATTTTGGAACTGCGCGTTAATGGATGAACTATTCATTATTTGTAATAGAGACTGGAGTTTATCAATGCTTTTAGTGTTTCTGTTGCTCTTAATTTTTTTTTTTTT
>NW_019238404.1:0-1924 GCF_002742605.1 Olea europaea var. sylvestris | reverse complement strand
CACAGAGATGTTCGCTCATCTAGCTATCATGGGAACGATCACAGACATCGACTCCAGATTTCGCTCGAGCTGACCTTGTGTCAAGCATGAATGATCGGGATCGTACACATACATAGTAAAGTCGACGAATACGATCTCCACTGCAATGTAGTGATAAGTCACGCACACTAGCATGTACAGATGCATACAACCCTCCCATGAGTTTCCTCCCGATACTCGGTCACATCCCTACAACCCACTCCATCATATATGCTAGCAGCGTGTACTCATTACCCATAGCATAGAGCGACTGGTACTCAATGTCAACGGCACAGACAAACTCAGTATTCAATATGAGTCGGCCTGTAATGTTGAACGATTTTGGATGTCTTTCAACTCGATCTCGTAGCAAATCCATGGCCAAGTCGATGTGCTACATTAAGAATCACCAATAAAAAAGGAGTCATTCTACGTATTTGATTCAAAAATCAAAATTGAACGTACATAATAAATAACAATATTTTAATTTCGCTTATATCGTCGACGAGCCAAACCCTCGAAGTGGTGATATCGTAGAACTACTTGTAAGCGTTTGAGATCGTCTTCTGAGCAATCGTGTGGCTGGCCCTGAAAAATAAGAACAGAAATTTTAGTTACAAGAAGTATACATGTATCAACGTCTGCGTCTGCGTACTGTACCAATTCTATAAAACACAAAACTTACCCAGGCCTAATTGCTCTCCACTCTGTCTCGAAAGCTTTCCACTTGGCATGGTCCACCTCCCTGAATAAATTAGGATGCGTCCAGTCAAAGAACAACCTCCTCTTCGCTTCGCGGTAAAGGGAGAAATGGCGTACTATAATGGCACCATCGACCTCTTACCAACCACCAGTTCCAGTACGTCAACAACACGCGTCCTCTCCTCCTCCGTCTCGAGGATCTCCATCTCCTCGGCCATTGGGATCACTCCTTCGCCCATTATCGGGATCACCTCCTTCGACACAAAGACTACGTCTACGAGTTTGGCGTCCTTTCGGGTACCACCTCCGCCTCCGGTACCCTCTCCTTCTTCGGTACCCCTCGGCATCCTGTATGGGCACCCCCACCTCATCTGGTATCCCCTCTACCTCGAGTGACGTCCTCTCGAGTACCTCCTCCACCTTCGGTACCCCCTCGACATTCTCGGGTATCCTCCCGCCTTGAGTATTGTCCTCTCGGGTACTCCCTCTGCCTCGGGTATCCCCTCCGCCTCGTCCGTCCCCATCGTGTTATTTAAAAATGAATCGAATGCAGCTACCGATGGCCATGATGAGTTAACATACCCTGTCTGACTTCTTCCCTCTTGATAACTATCGACCCCTCCGTCCCGATAGCCGCTAGTCCCTTCGTCACCCCCTCCGTCCTGGTACCGACCTGTCCCTTTGCCATCTCCTCAATCCCGATAGTTGCCCATCCCACGCAGGCCTGCTATGTTGCCACATATCGCTGCAACCTCAGCATGAAGGTCTCCTAACCCAGCTCGTAACATCGCGACATCATATCGTAACCCTGCCATGTCTCCGAACCCGGCTCGTAGCGTCGCGACATCATCCCGTAACTCTGCTATGTCTCCTCTCATCTCCATCAGGAGTTCGAACAAATCAATCATAGAAGCACGGTGACTAGGTGCATAAGGTGATACTGGACGGCCTTCCTGAAAAAATAACTATTATAAATGAATAACTTTACACAAAAATTGAAACAACAATTGATAAATTATTTTTAAGTAACGTACTCTATCTCGATCGATGCTGGACTCAGGCATCTGAACCTCTGGCGTAGTCGGTAGTGATCTTCTCGGCGAATGTGACATCCTCGCCGAGCGTGATCTCCTCAGTGGAGATATCATCCTCAGCGAAGGTAATACTGAATGACTCTCCTGAAAAATAAATATTACAAGTGAAG
>NW_019238403.1:0-1924 GCF_002742605.1 Olea europaea var. sylvestris | reverse complement strand
AGTTGGATTATATTTTCATTTTTATTCGATGTGGAATTTATTCCTTAACATGCCCCCGCAAGATGGTTGCTCATTTGAATAGACCAATCTTGAATCATGTATGCTCATTTATTGAATTTTAATTGGATCGAATCGTTTGTTGGAGCTTAATTGGCTTTGATACCATGTTAAGACTTCGAGTTCTATCTTAAAAAGTCAACCTTATTAAAAGGAGTAACCCAAAGCCTTATAAGTTGGTCTATATTTTCATCTTTTTTTTTATGTGAAATTTTATTCCTTAACAGAACTGAAACTGCAGGATCTCTTGTAAATGTGGGAGCTGGAGCTTGTCTCGTCCTGTTCTCTCTCTAATGAAAGATCTTGCTTACTTATCCATAACATAAGCTAGCTGTTCTGATTTCGATTTTTTTTTTTTTTTTTTTCCCTCTCTTTGGATGTCAGACCGCAACCATCATGGGATCGTACATGTACAGTAGCAGCAGCAATGGGGCTCCTCTATGAACTACATCAACTTCCAGAGTTTAGTTCGTTTGGATTTGACAAACAGGCTGAAGCACTTGGCGATGCTTTAGAGGTTTTATTAGAAGCTCTCACAAATCGAAGGCTCAGAGTGGGCAGGTCCATCACCCGAAAAGAAAGGCATTACAGCAGTCTTTGTTGACACGAGCCTATGCACAATATTTTCATGCTGGTTAAGAAATTTTTTTTACCCCTTTCGAGATCTCTTCATCTTCCCAATGTCTTATCAAATGAGATGTGGTAACTTTTTATTGATTTTGACAAGTGATGATGTATCGACGAATCCATTCTTTCAGCAAAACAGCATTAGAAATTTCGAAGAGACCTGGGAGAAAAATTGTGTTGTATCTGAGCCTAGTGTTGTCTTTGCCTGGAGGTTGCTATGGTTCCCATAATTGTACTGATTATTTAGGCTTTATTGATCTGTATCTGCATTTTCTCTTGCAGTTGAAATGTACTTGAGAATGCAAGCCGAAGTATTTATACACACGCTCAATTTAAATGGGCCTTGTGTGGTCTATAATATTTTCAAACTAAAAGTGTTCTAGGGTAATTAATCCAGCATTACAGTAAAAAGGCAAAATCTTACCAGAGTAAGGGTACGTTTGGCATGACTTTGCTTTTATTTTTTATTTCTATAGAAGAGCTTTTGAAAGAAGTTATCTTAATTTTTATTTAAAAACTAAATTTTAAAAGTACTATCAATTCCAAAAATGCTTTTAGAAGAAGTCACGTTGAATCAATTTCTTCTAAAAGAATTTTTAACTATTAGAATTAACTTTATAAAATTAGTCAAATCGGTTTAAAAATATTTTTTGGGACTTAAAAACTCTTTTCGGCCATGTCAAGTGGGCCTTAAATCATCTCTCCCAATCTCCACCCCCCCCGCCCAACCCCAGGCCCCAGAACACCCAACACATCGAGTGGTTTGAAAATGGGCTCGGTCGTTCAGGATTGGGGTACTAGTTCATGGCTTGGACTGTTGTAATTAACGGCTCTATGATAGGTTTGATTGTCTAGCTTATTGATCCAAGAGAGGCCACCCAATCGGCTTAACTATTAAACAAATCAAATTTAAAAATAAATTGAAAGAGCTGTTGAGCTCTTTCAGATCCCCGGATCAAGAACTCGTTTTAATTCTAATATATGTTATAAAAGAGGGGAAAAAAAGGGTGGGGGAGGGGGGGGGAAGAGAATAAAAATCAATAGACCTGTGTGTATTTAGTAGCGGACACAGAAATTTTTAGTTAGTGGGGCACAATTATCCTTTCAAATTTCACTTGTTGGCAACCAGTGGCGCAAGGCAGAATGGCAGTCGGCAGATTAACGGTTTTCTTTTCAAACTTCGGTGTTTGCACTTTAATGTTTGGTTTGTAATGAATTAATGGGTTTACACCCTTTTTTT
>NW_019238402.1:0-1924 GCF_002742605.1 Olea europaea var. sylvestris | reverse complement strand
GGCTCCAACGACTTCAAGTAGTGGTCTGTATATGTTATGTTTTTGTCGCTAAATACCTTTAGTGATCACAAAAATTTTTGGTCGTCCAATGTTCGTTAATTCATCTTTAGTAAAAGTGGTTGCTAATAAATAACACATTCAACGACCACAATTAGGTTGCTAAAGGACCCAATTTTGGCGGCTGATAAGTAAAAATTTTTGGCATCGATTTTCCTAGAGGTAACAATTAAGCAGAGTAGCTTGTCAGCTAGGAAAAGCTTGGCCCATGAACGTTCAAATTCATTTCAAGATGAGCCAAGCATGTTGGCTCAACTCACCAACGAACAGCTCATCTAGTTCAGGGCTCATCGAGCCAAAAAGTGACCGAAACGGTCAAACCTTTAAAAGAGATCTTTGAATTTAATTTTTACTTTTTTAGTTCTCTTTCTTCTACAAATACCAATGTTTTAAAAGGCGTAACGCGTGATGGTGCAACGAGGCCAAGCTATGGGCTACGTGAGCTTAGACGAGGCTTAGGAGTAAAAAGCGTAAAAAGACATTTTCTTATTTTAATATTATTTTAATCTTTCATAAATCAAAAATTATTTAATAGTTAAAAATAATACTTATTAAACATCTAAAACAAATTTATAGGAACGTTATATACATTTTTTTTCAAAATTTACAATAGAAAGATAAGTTTTCAAATTTATATACAAAATAGTAAATAAACAATATAGGAACTTAAATCTTATCTAACTCTTTATCGGACTCCAATTTAATATCTTCTTCTTCATCTAATTCATCCTTCCTGTCTTCCAATACAAGTGATTGTTTTAAATTAGGGGAAAATGAAGAAATTAGCCATTGATAATTTTTAACAATACAAAATTTGAAAAAAAAAATCAAAAAAAGGATTATAATGCATGCGAATGCATGAATAATTGCGCTTAGGCGCGCCTTAGCGGTCAATGATTGTTGTTGACTATCGAATAAAGCGCCAACCACTTGGCTTGGCATTTTGGTTGAGCATCACGCCTAGGCGCGTTTAGCGCCGCCTTTTAGAACAATGATAAATACATCATTTACTTTAGCATTTTTCTCGCAACTCAACAATCTCTCTACACTCTCTTACTCTCTACAATAATTTCTTCATTATTCAATATTCTGCAATTAATATACTTTCTATAATTATATTCATACAATATAAGTGTATTTTTATACACTTATTTAATACGTAAATGTGCTTATTATTGATGGAAATAGCGAAATGTTATTCACAATTAGGTAACATTTGCTTTTGTAGGTCAAAACCCCAGAAGGAAAAAGAACGAGGCAAGATGAGGAAAAAGGTATTAAAGTGTGCAAAATTGTGAAGTTGAGGACCAAAACGCATAAGTACCAAAAGTTCAAGGAATTGTTGCAATTTTTGTAGGGCATGATCGAAATGAATTTCAAAATTTGAAGACCAAATTATATAATATCAAAGTTGAGAGACCTTGAGTGCAAATTTTGAGAGAAATTGTGTGCAAAATGAAAAAAAAGAAAAAAATAATAAAGACCAATTGATATTTTGGCAGAGAGCTGGCGTCTAGGCGACCATTTTAAAAATGCGGGGACCATTTTGCTGCTATCCAAAATTTTAGGGACTTGAGCTACAATTTTTGATAGTTTCTTAGGTCTTTAGTATGAAAACCGTGTAGCTGGGCTTTCATTCTGGTCATTCCAATGTTGTCAAAATCGGCCCAACTCAAAATTGAGCCAATCGTGCCCATTTAACCGATTATGACTAAATCGCTTAAAAACCTATTGAATTGGCAAGTTTAACAGTAAATCGATGAATCGATTGCGATTTTGTGGTTTTCCCATTTTATTTTATTTTTTAGTTTAAAAAAAATTTAACTTCACGATGGGCCTCATAAACTACAATTCAAAAGCCCATAGA
>NW_019238401.1:0-1924 GCF_002742605.1 Olea europaea var. sylvestris | reverse complement strand
TACACGCTTTTTCCACTAATAAATTCACATTTACGATATTACAAATGAACATATATATAAGTTATAACATAGACAGCAACTGTATAAGCAGATGGGGAAAAGTAAATATCATTCAATATATATGTTTGCCAACAGCAGTAATATTAGGAAAAAACTACCAATGACAAATTCAAAAAGGGATTTATAATTTGACTGTTTATTGTTTTCCATTTTTATGAATCAGACAAATTGTTCGCGGTCTGTACGTGGTGGATTGGGAATTCAACACAGGCGAATAAACGTCTTCTTTCACGTCTCTAAAGATTTCCATTTACAGAATATACAGGACATGTCTCGCATGAATTTCTTACGATAATAGAACACATCTACAGACGCATGAAACAATTAACCTGGAATTAGAAAAGTTGCATAATAGATTAACATGACTGAAAAAAAAAGTATAAAGAGAAATAAGACATTTTATAATTCAATCTGTGCTTACCTTCTTCAGAGAATTTAAACATGACACCAATCTATTCATCATCCTCAGGTTTTTCCTTCTCATTGGAATTACTTCTAGTACTCCCCTCTTGATTATTTTCGACTTCCTGGAAAAACTGCTCAAAATCTACAGTTTTCTTCGTCCCTGAAGACTTGTCAGCTTTTAGTAATGAGGTCTGATTCCTAGATGAGCACGATATACTTGTAGTAGTGTTATTATCAACATGAAAATCTACTCTACGACAGTGCTCGGGAGTTAATAGCATAAAGGTCCTATATCTCTGGTCCATTATGGAAGTCTTGGGATTGATAGTCTGTTCTCTTTCCTCGTTAAATTCCCTCATAGAATGACTAATGTGTATTTGAGACTTATCAATGTTCATGTGATCCAAATCAAGTAAATTTTCGATTTTCCTTGATGTTCCTGATAAAAATCTCGAGAAATGAATTTGACCACAAAATATAACAGTTCGATACATTCACACATGAGCATTTTTATTTTAAGGAACGAGATTTCTTGTGGTCAATAAGCGCTTTTTTGAATCTCATTTTAATGAGTTTTTCTTCAACTTATCTCATTCTTGTACAGTACTTTGCAGGATATCTGCCAGCCATTTACTTAGGTGTCATATAGCATAAAAATTTGAAAAGGTCGTTGAGAAAACTGGACAAATCTGCCATCTGCTGTACTGGGACATTTACAAAGCTGTCATTCACCATTAATAACCATATCATTCCGTTCTCTCCGTCTGTAGCGGCTTTCCCAACTGGTGTACTCCCTCTGTTGGCGTGTTTTCGACCTTCTACCATCCAGCACTACATCTCCGCCCAAATTTCCTTTCTCTGTGCCCGACATCGCCTTCTCTCCATCGAGCTTGCCGTTCACCTAAATCTTTCTTTGCGCCTTAGTTTTCCTCCGACGATCATATCAGCGAAGTGAACACCTCAGATATAGGGAACGACGGATCCCATCGGCTCCATGACCTCGAACACATGGTGGGCAGTTTCATCACTGTTCATATGGTTTGATTTTCTCTTTGCGTGCTTCGAATTGTTCCATCTTACACAACACAGTCCTTGTCGTCGATACTTTCATGTTCTGAGATACTGAACACCTTCAAATTTCAGCAATTGAATTTTCATGTACCTTGCGGTAGGATTAAAATCACGGGCACATATATGAATAGGGTCGTAACTACACACCATTTTCACATATTCGTGACCTGTGATTCCCAACAATTTGAAATAATTGTACCCCGAATTTTTGAACATTGTAATTCATACACTATTTTCCTGCTTTTATGTCTTGTGTATTTCTTTTGTTGGATTGCAATTTGAATGAGGTTTTTGCAAATTTTTCGTTTGCAGCAATATAGTATGCGCAGCCTAGAGCATTTCGACTTTCCATCGTTGTACCCGCAAGAGCCTTAGCCTGTCGTCCATA
>NW_019238400.1:0-1924 GCF_002742605.1 Olea europaea var. sylvestris | reverse complement strand
CGCGCCGGGGGCAATTTCGTCATTTTTTGCAATGGTGTCGGAATGTGCTAAAATTTGACTGGTTGATCGGGCACAATAATCGCACCGGGTGCAATTTCGTCATTTTTCGCGAGTGTGTTCGAATGGGCTAAAATTTGACTGGTTGATCGGAAACAAAAACCGTGCCGGAGATAATTTCGTCATTTTTCGCGACGGTGTCGGAATGGGCTCAAATTTGACAGGTTGATCGGGATCAAATATCGCGACGAGGTCAATTTCGTCATTTTTCGCGACTGTGTCGGAATGGGTTCAAATTTGATAGGTTGATCGGGAACAAATATCGCGCCGAGGTCAATTTCGTCATTTTTCGCGACTGTGTCGGAATGGGCCCAACTTTGACAGGTTGATCGGGAACAAATATCGCGCCGAGGTCAATTTCGTCATTTTTTGCAATGGTGCCGGAATGGGCTAAAATTTGACTGGTTGATCGGGAACAATAACCGCGTCGGGGGCAATTTCTTCATTTTTCGCGACTGTGTCGGTATTGGCTAAAATTTGACAGGTTGATCGGAAACAAAAACTGCACCGGGGGCTACTTCGTCATTTTTCGGGACGATGTCGGAGTGGGCTAAAATTTGACTGGTTGATCGGAAACAAAAATCGCGCCGGAGATAATTTCGTCATTTTTCGCGACCGTGTCGGAATGGGCTGAATTTTGACAGGTTGATCGGGAAAAAAAATCGCGTCGGGGTCAATTTCGTCATTTTTCGCGACTGTGTCGAAATGGGCTAATACTTGACTGGTTGATCTGAAACAAAAATCGCGCCGGGGATAATTTCGTCATTTTTCGCGACCGTGTCGGAATGGGCTGAAATTTGACTGGTTGATCGGAAACAAAAACGCGTCGGGGTCGATTTCGTTATTTTTTGCTACTGTGTCGGAATGGGCTAAAATTTGACAGGTTGATCGGAAACAAAAATCGCGCCGGGGTAAATTTCGTCATTTTTCGTGACTGTGTCAGGATGGGCTAAAATTTGACTGGTTGATCGGTACAAAAACTGCGCCGAGTGAATTTCGTCATTTTTCGCAACTATGTCAGAATTGGCTAAAATTTGACAGGTTGATCGGAAACGAAAATCGCGCCGGGGGCGATTTCTTCATTTTTCGCGACGATGTCGGAATGGGCTAAAATTTGACTGGTTGATCGGAAATATAATCCGCGCCGAGGTTAATTTCGTCATTTTTCGCGAATGTGTCGAAATTGACTGAAATTTGACAGGTTGATCGGAAACAAAAATCGCGCCGAGGTAAATTTCGTCATTTTTCGCGACTGTGTCGGAATGGGCTCAAATTTGATAGGTTGATCGGGAACAAAAACCGCGCGGGGGGTAATTTCGTCATTTTTTGCAATGGTGTTGGAATGGGCAAAAATTTGACTGGTTGATTGGGAACAATAACCGCGTCAGGGGAAATTTCTTCATTTTTCGCGACTGTGTCGGAATTGTCTAAAATTTGGCCGGTTGATCGGAAACAAAAACTGCACCGGGGGCTACTTCGTCATGTTTCGCGACGGTGTCGGAGTGGGCTAAAATTTGACAGGTTGATCGGAAACAAAAACCGCGCCGGAGATAATTTCGTCATTTTTCGCGACCTTGTCGGAATGGGCTGAAATTTGACAGGTTGATGGGAAACAAAAACCGCGTTGGGGTCAATTTCGTCATTTTTCGCGACCGTGTCGGAATGGGCTGAAATTAGACAGGTTGATCGGAAACAAAAATTGTGCCGGGGTCGATTTCGTCATTTTTCGCGACTGTGTCGGAATGGGCTAATATTTGACTGGTAGATCTGAAACAAAAATCGCATCGGGGATAATTTCGTCATTTTTCGCGATCGTGTCGGAATGGGCTGAAATTTGACAGGTTGATCGGAAACAAAAATCACGCCG
>NW_019238399.1:127310-128782 GCF_002742605.1 Olea europaea var. sylvestris | reverse complement strand
GCGGATGGTAACCTGAAGGAGAATGTTTCCGATGAGGCAAAAAAGAAAGAGAAGCCGAAGAAGGTTAAGAAGCCTAAGGTAACTGTGGCTGAGGCAGCTGCGAAGATCGACGCTGCGGATCTTGCTGCTTTCCTCTCCAACGTTTTGGTAATTTCTTTCTTGTAATTTACCTGAATTTTCATTTTTGTTGTGGTGCAATTTAAATTTTGCTAAACTATGAACTGTTATTATTATTATTATTATTATTATTTTTTATGTTGGTTTACTAGGTGTCGTATGAGGGCCAGCAGGAAATACAATTGATGAGATTTGCAGATTATTTTGGGCGTGCATTTTCAGCAGTGAGCGCATCGCAGTTTCCTTGGCTGAAGTTGTTCAGGGAGTCTACGGTGGAAAAAATTGCTGATGTGCGTTGGTTTATTTGTATTTTCTTTTAGATCCGTTATCTACGAATTTTGGAGAAGCTGGGATTTCTTAATATGCCTACCAGCATACATTTGCACGTTGGCATATAAATGTCTATTTGCATTTATTAGCATGTTTTTAGGATTGAAGAAAAATATTTGATGCCGGTGAATGCTGATTTCTATTTCAATGGGTAGGGAACGGATGATGATATAGAAGACTTTTGTGTTTCGTATTTTCAGTAGCTAATATGTTTAAGTTGGAATATATGGAGAATTTACACTGGAGTGGTCCTGATATTGGCTGAAGATTAATATGGAAGGAAGATATCATCCTCTCTATCTTTGCGTTTGGAAAAGATATCGCAAGTATGGAAGGCATAGCTGAAGATTGGTGCTTCAAATGCAAAAAATGGAGGAAATTATCCAACCACAAGCAATTTGAATAATCATATCATTCATTTTTTGTGTGGAAAAAGGACAGTTCGACTTCGGAAAGCGAGTGTTTTATGCACTTGAGTGGTCCTAATATTAGATCTTTATGGTCCCTGGTTTGCTGGATAATATATGCTGACATTTTTGAGTTTATGCATTGGAGACATACACCATTTTTTTGGATTTTTCTTTTTTTATTTTCCCAATAATATCTGATACGTGGAGATCTAATGTGTTGATATTCAATCAACAGGTCCCTGTCTCGTATATTTCCGAAACTGTTTACAAGACGTCAGTTGACTGGATTAATCATTGTTCCTATGATGCACTTGGTTCTTTTGTGTTGTGGTCATTGGATGGCATCCTTGCTGACTTGACAACCCAACAGTTGGGGTCTAAGGTCTCAAAGAAAGGAGGGCAACCAACATCCTCGAAGTCTCAGGTTCATGACTTGTAAAATATAATCCTGTTGTAAATATTGAATTGGTACCTTTATTACAATTTTGACAGGGCATGTCAGTGTAGTTTTACTAATGGATACTTATGTGAGCTCCTATTACTGCAAGGGACCATCAAACTTTGTCACTGCTAGGGCCATTTCACCTCACATTCTCCTATAATAATTTTTTTTTT
>NW_019238399.1:95538-120976 GCF_002742605.1 Olea europaea var. sylvestris | reverse complement strand
CTTAACCTTCTGGTCAGTTATTGTGACATTCACCTAAAAATTCTCTATAAAATTGATACAAACAGGACAAGATCTATATCGACAACATAGAGGTTAGTGTTGCAGCCTTGAGGAAGCTTTCCAAGGAGTGCAAGGAGATACCATTGGAGCTGTCTTCTCTTGAAGCATTGAGGCAAACTATTAAAATTTTCCGGCAAAAAGTGGGTACTTTATTATTTTCAGACATTTCACCATGATTAGCCGGTAGTTCATCCCTTGTCAAGTCTAATAGTAATGGCTTTAGACTTCCTCGAGTACATATACCTGTATTGCATACAAGCTTATAACACTGGACTTTTTTTTATCATCTTTGCCCACAGAATGAGAATGCATTAGCTGGTGGGTTGGATGTTGCTCGCCAAGCTTTGTTCAAGGATGCAGACAAATACTGTAAGGTAATATTGGACAAAATATCACGTGGGCACAGTTGTGCCAGAACTATGGCCTTTGCATTTGTGGTACTGGCAGTAGGAGTAGCCGTAATCTCCCCAAAGCTGGATGAATGGGATTGGGACAAGTTTACGGCTTTGTTCAATGCTCACTAACCTTCCTAGAAACAAATTTACAGCCAAATCTGAGAGAGTCAAGGCATTAGTTTTTTATCCTTTAAAGTGGGCAAAACTAACCACATTTGCGGGAATAAAGTTGCAGAAGAGCTAGGTCTTTGTGTAATAGCGATTACAGATAGTGTTACTTAAAATAGAATAGATGGAAAATTATTGCCGTGGAAAAGAAGCAAATTCTGTTGTGGCATTTCGAACTGTTTTTGCTTATTTACTTTTTTGGTTTAGGGAGGTCATCCTTGAAGCAATTCAGCTTAACACTTCGTGTTTCTGCAAAATGATAGCCGGAATCCATGCTTGTTTTTTCTTTGTTTCTATTTCTGTGTTTTGGGAGATTTCATTTGGAAGGATACTGGGTATGCATGGTTACATGTTATTATCTTCATTTAATTTGGTTTAACTTCAAGTTCTCCATAATTTGTGTTATGATGATACGCTTTCTAGTTATTCTTTTTCTGTGATTCATGTTGGACAGGAGAAAACTGTTGTTGAGATATGAGTAGTGGGGTAAATGGTTCGGTTTAGACGGTTTTTGCTTTTTCCCCGAATCAAAGCATTTAAAACGGTTGGTAAAACTCCAAACCAATCCACAATTTAGGGTTGAGAAATGCTACATGTACATAATTGTCTACATAATAGTGTCCATAATTACACATGGCACTGGATCCAACTTTTAATTCAAATCTCACACTTTCACATCAACAACTGGATGATTGCCATATCACATTATGGATACCATTATGTACAATAATTATGTACAAGTATAATTTTTCTTTATGGTTTGGTTTGGTGGCTTCAAATTGCGATTTGGGCATTTTCGAAGCAAATGCTCTTGTAATCTTGAAATATAGCCCTTGTTTGAGCCCCCATTTTGAAGAAAAAAATATATTTTTAAAGAGTGATTGATGGAGAATGTGTCGTGAAAAATTAAGGATAAGTTTTGGATTTGTGTGTAATATTATTTTATTGAAGAATGTGTTGTTGAAAATGAGTTTTGAAAAAACAAATATTTGGAAGAATTAGGCTTAATTTACTATTTAAAAATACATTTTTCCTTCAAAATGGGGTTCAAACAAGGCGAAGTTACCCAATTTTTAAGATTGTATGAATATCGCTGTCAAAAATCTTGATGAACGCTTTTATCACCAGTTAGAAGAGAATGTGAAAGGCAAAAGATTCACGAGTGCACACTTGACATTAAATGTAAATATTTATGTATTGCTTAGGCACCAAGGAGACCCAACTGTGAATGAGGCTCCAGCAAGCATGATGTAAAATAAAATTTTAGATTAGTGATAAAAAATTTCTCCAATTAGGAGATGCAAATTGTATTTTTCGAAAGAAAATTTTAAAAATATGGTAAAAAAAAAAGTGGATTTAAATCTTTTCATTGGAATATAATTTGAATTTACATCGATCAAAATATACATGCATAAGTGATCTTGAATCTGTTAATTTACATTCAATTTTACATCACCATTCAAAATGCTCTACAAAATTACAAATCCATAAAGATCCAAATCAAGCATTACGATGTGGGCTGCCCATTTTTGCTTATGTCCATAATAATTGGGATAATTTTGATGTGTTTAAACAATGAGTTATGAAATAATATAAAGTTTTAATTGATATTTTTTCCTCTTTTTAAAATCAATTTTTTAGTTAAAACCATTTCAAAAGAAAAGAATTTCCAGTGCATTCTATGATAATGGGAAATACAAATATCTTCACCAGCGAAAGGAAATAAGTCATCTCCTTCACCTCGATACTTGGCACTAACCCTAAGCTCCATATTGGGTTCCACAGCTTGCATAAATTCCATGTTTCGATTTATTTATTTTTTCATGTAAAAAATCAACTATTTAGAACTGGAATTAATTACAAGAATATGTCTTCTACATTCCCGATTCATTTCAACTTCAAGCCTTCCAGTTTTCTGCAACAACATAGTCATGTGGTGGTTTTTTCAGTTAAGAAGTCGATGAACACCGCCTTCAGTGCCACCAGGAACCCACATGGCCGTTACTGTTATCGTCGTGATACAGTCAGAAATCCCGTGCTATGCTCTGTCTCGACGAGGGCGTGCAGCGATGATGGTGAGGGTGAGGTTTTTGTGACCAAAGAAGAGGCTTCTACTTCTGTATGCACCCTACTTATCCAAAACTCACTCGGACGGTCTTATTTTTGTGTTTTTTTTTTTTTTTAATTTTTCGCGTGCGTATAATCTCGAGTTATGTCATGTCATTCAACTCTGGAAAATGTAGCTGGGGAATTATCTGTGTGCTTAGACAAATGGAAATGCATGTGCCAATTGGAGTTTCGCATAGCCTGCTCAAAGTTATGCATTTTACTCCCCCCTAGTTCGAGTTATTATTTATATTTTGGTTAGACTATTTTTTATGTTTAATTTTTTGAACTTTTCTGATATGTATCATCAATTTAAGTGTTTGGTTAGGTGGATAACCAATTATTTGTTTGACTCCGTGAATAATTTTGAACTATGGCCGCCACATTTACAATTGCAGCTGATGAAGAGAATACCAGAAGAAAGTAAATGTATAAATAAAAAAAGGATTTGCTAGATATTTCTAGCCCACAAGTTAATAAAGCAGGTTCCATACTTGCGCATGCCTATATCAAAGTTGAGAAGAAATGCAATGTTTAGGCAGCAAATGAATTCATGTAGCTTGAACTACTGAAATATAACAAATGCATTAATATGATATTGGAATACGAAGATATTACTTGAAGTGATTTTAGATTTGATACTTATGAACATATCAAAATTATAAAAAGTTTGTACCTGGCGGCGTGTATCTTATGTGGAGCCATCGATAGGAAATTCAGTGTATGTCATGTACACTAATGGTGTTGCTTTTTGCATTTTATATTGTCAGCTTATGTCACGTGCTGGATGTATGTATGAGAGAACCACTAAAAATTGTGTTTTTACTTGCTTTTGATTTTTCTGTTTTGTGTTGTTTTTTCTTCCTAATACGGGATTAGGCATTTTATCCATAGCATTACAAATGTGT
The DNA here is from genome assembly GCF_002742605.1 of Olea europaea var. sylvestris. Classification (NCBI taxonomy): domain Eukaryota; kingdom Viridiplantae; phylum Streptophyta; class Magnoliopsida; order Lamiales; family Oleaceae; genus Olea; species Olea europaea. The sequence goes on along the minus strand of NW_019238399.1, from coordinate 117,339 downwards.
CCTCAATCACGAGCCTGTAGGTGCCACTTTGACGTCAACTGCTGCTCTTCTAACTGTTTATTCTTAGCCATGGGATAATTTTGTGATTATTTGATAGTGATTATAGTTCATGGAGCACAGGCCATACTTGTGTTTGTCTGATCTCATTTCACTGTATTATGTAAACAAGATTTGTGATGAATAGTGTTCAGAGAAACTATTATTCTGATACAGGATCATAGGTGTTGGGAAAGACTTTTCCCATTTTCCGAACTGCCGTAATTGCCCATCTTCTTCTGTAAAGGATTTCACCATGGTTTATAGAGAATTTACATTGTAAAATGTGGCATGTGGCCTTCTTATTTTGCACCATGTTTACTAACCAATCATTTTCTTTGGGGTTGATATATCATTTGTAAGATGCATCCTTATTTTTCTGTTTCTTATGTAAATACTTTCATAAAGGCCAAATCGATGCTCTTTTTTCTGAGCCATGAATGATAAATGGTTTTTGCAATCACTTGCAGAGCAGATCATCTCGCTCTAATGATGGTTACGTGGCATTATTTGTTCGGATGCTTGGGTTAGACAATGATCCTCGTGACAGAGAACAGGCCGTTGTTGCACTCTGGAAGTATTCTCTTGGAGGAAAGCAGTATGTTGATAACATCATGAAATTTCGTGGCACTATCAATCTCACCTTGAATCTTCTGAAATCAGAGTCTGATTCTACATGTGAAGCAGCTGCTGGTCTGTTGAGGATGGTATCCTCATTTAATGTATACAGAGATACAGTGGGTGATACTGGTACAATAGAAGAGATAACTGGCCTTTTGAGACGATATTCCTTGTCTCCTGATGTAAAATGCAATTGACCTGCTATACCATTGACATTTATCTGATCGTGTTTCTTGGCATAGAAGATTTAGGTAAAGCTTCAATATGTTTCTGCAGGTGAAGGAGCAGAGTTTATGCATATTGTGGAATTTGTCTGTGGATGAGAAGCTCAGAACAAGAATCGCCAACTCTGAGCTCCTACCTATACTCATAAAGTTCTTGGAAGATGACAATGTCAAAGTGAGGGAGTCTGCTGGTGGAGTTTTGGCTAATTTAGCGCTGAGCCAGTCAAATCACAAGATAATGGTTGAAGCAGGTGTTATTCCAAACCTGGTGAGGCTCACTTTATGGTTGCCATAAATTATTGTGATTGTTTAACATTTCTGTTAATTGCATGATTTAGTACTATTTAGGAGACCAAATGAAAATTAAAAGAAGAAGTAACCGATGAGAAACAAAAACGATTGTGTGACCGTTGTCAAACTTGCAATTTCCAGAATATTGTCGAACTTTTAATGTATGTAAAAGGTATCTCAAAGCTCAGAAAATTGTTATATTAATATCGTTTTGCTTGAGCTTAGGTATTTTAGCAGCTATTTGCTATTGTTACTTGAACAATGGAACATTAGAAATGGTAAAATATTATCCTCAACCATTACTTAACTGATAAAAGGCACGTAGATGAAAATTGTTCATTACCATCCACTTAGTAGCATATTTTTATCTTTAATTGTTCGTGGGTTTTTGTGTATACATGTGTGTGCTTCTTGTGATTGGCCATGACTGACCTAATTCACATAGAGCAGAGCATCAGCTTGAATAAATACAACTAGAATTGCCCCCAAAGACTTATCACTAGTATTAGAGCTCACATGGCACTGTCAATACTAAGAGTGCGTTTGATTTGCATTTCTGTTTTCAATTTTGAATTCATTTTTTGTTTTTAGTTTTGAGGGATTATTTTAAAATTGCAGAAGAAACGTTTGGTTTATAATTTTGAAAAACTGTTTCTCAAAACAAAAAACAAAAAACTTGTTTGGTTTAAAATTTTTAGAAATAGCTTTACGACATTTTGGAGTAGCTTAGGAAGAGAGAGAGTGAGAGAGAGATTGGGAGATGGATATTTGTATTTGAGTAAATTTTGTGTGATTTTATTAATTATTTTAATTTGAGAAATTTTTAAGTTCATTTTCCTTGTTGAAAACACTCAAAACATCAAAAAGTCATTTTGAGTTTTATGTTGTAAAATTTTCCTCGTTCTCAAAAATGCGTTTTTGAAAATAACATACCAAACACGTTTCGAGTATTTTAGAAAACTGAAAAATGAAAATGACTATAATTCTACACACTAATAATTCTCTCAGATTCTCAAGTTCTTTCTCGTCTTTCTTTTTCTCTTTCTTGTTTTACATTAATTAGTATTTCTCTTCTCCTATCAGCAAAAAGAAGTATCAGATGCTGTTCAATACCAGAAAAAAAGTCAACCATCTGTCTGGTCAACATTACTGGCAATCCAATTTTAATCCCAGCGACACTATAGCAGCCCAACCAACGACCTCAACCTCTAGTCGAATAGGAAGCCATCTCGATCATCAGATTTCAACCCATTTCCAGAGCCCAAATGGTCAACACCAGCGCTTAGCCCAATAAAAACCCATTTTACCCATCAGTATCCTACTCAACTAGCCCAATTTTCCAAATCAAATTCCACAACACAAGCTAGCCACCAGCCCAATCAACAAAAACCTGCTCAAGAACCTCATGTGCCTTGATAGCGAGACATGTATTAGATTACACCTGTTCTTTCCAACATACAATTTAAGAAATTGTTACATTATAATGTGGTTTACTTGGTGAAAAATGGTTCAGGTCTGGATGTGTTTTATTTCTGTTTGGTCAGTGTTATTGTACATCATAAAAGAGAAGTGGCATGAGGTGTAGGGAGAGAGGTGCTTTCATTGAAGTTGTTATGTAGTGCATCCACATATGATACATGACCTTTATGATGCTGCGGAACATTGTTATCAGTTTAAGCAGCTAAAATGTTTACTTGGTAAAGGACTTCTATGGAGTTGTTATGTAGTGCATCCACAACTTATTATTTAATTGAACTTCTTCTTACCCAGGTGTTACTTGAAAGTTGTAACTTATGTTTCTACAAGAACTTGATTTATTGTTTCTATTATCTTTTAAGATCTGAAATTCCTTGAAGAATTAATTTACATCTAATGTAGGAATATATTTAACTTGTCATTGTTGTAGTGTAAAATCTTCTCATGCTAACTCTCTGATTCTGTTTCCACATGGGACAGTTGAGATCACTCACGATAGCAAGGGGACATTCAAGGTCAATGGACAGCGTTTGAAGCACTATTAGGGCGGCGATTTTTCAAAGGAAAAGCTACCATTCATCTTAGACCATCAGAATGATGCAATACAGAAAAGTCGAGCTATCGACTATAATATAGTGCTGGGTGGGAGACAACCCACTGTATCCTTCTATTAGCTTACTTTTCACATTATTTTTCGAACTATTTCATTTTTGCATTTGCATTTTTCTAGGTCATCGGTCGTACATGCATGTTAATTGGATCGAATTATCATCCCCATAATTTTCTAGATACAAGAACATTTTTTTTAAAAAAAATTGCGAGGGAAATACCTTTTTTGCATTTCAGTGTGTTAATATATATATCTATATATATATATATATATATATATATATATATATATATGTATATGTGTATATATGTATATATATGTGTATATATATATGTGTATATATATATGTGTGTGTGTGTGTGTGTGTATATATATATATATGTGTATATATATATGTGTGTGTGTGTGTGTGTGTATATATATATATATGTGTATATATATATGTGTGTGTGTGTGTGTGTGTATATATATATATATGTGTATATATATATGTGTGTGTGTGTGTGTGTGTATATATATATATATGTGTATATATATATATATATATGAGAATCAGGACTTCAAAAGGCAGTTGAAGCAAAGAATATTTTTTAGATGGCCTTTATAAGATTAATTTGCCTGGTCATTGGTTGATCTTTGCTCACCTGCTCAGATTGGTGAAAGAAGAACTTTCACCTTTTTTTTGTTTTGTTCTTTCACATTTTTGTTTTGTGGGGTGGGTGGGTAAAAGCATGGTCCTCAAATTTAACAGGCAGTCGGTTTCTGCTGTGGTGGAAGCATATACAACGTTAGAAATGAAATGCAAATTTGAGTAGCCCAGCCATCTAGAGTTTTCATGTCATATTTCTATTTGAGTATGGTCTCTCCAGCCCCCCCAACCCAAAAAATAACAAATAATTTATATATAAGGTTTTTATAGAAGGGCAATTTTTCTGGCATTGCTGGAATTTTTGTTTGGACTTGTCCTTTTGCACATTTACATCTTTCTGTGGATGACCGTATATCTGTGTTTTTTTTCTGTCTGTTACATCCATTAAGTTGTTCACCTTTTTTTTCTTGAATCAGAATGCATACAGATTGGATTTCATCATTGCTAATAAAATGAGTACTGTTATCATGTATGGTGCCTACATCTGAATTTTATTGATTAATTAGTTTATTAGCATACAATAAAAAATGCTTGCATCTGTGGTTTCACTTGTCCAGATGCGTCACTTAGTTTATATTCACGTTTCAAGGCATAAGAGTCCCCAAACTTATATGAAAAATCTCTGAAAATTTTCCCAACTCTTATTAAGCTTAATCAACCACTGAGAATGGTCTAATATCAAGCATTCCGTACATTGCCAGCGATGGTGTTTGCCTGAAAATTGAAGCAGAAGGTGTTTTGTACCCCCTAGTTTATTTGCTGAAGCAGTCAGAATCAGCAACCTCTCAGGGCTTGATTGAAATGGTAGTGCTGTTGGTTTGTTTTATCTGAAGTTTTACAATTAGCATAATTTTCAATTTTCTAAGCTGTAATGAGAAACATTTGTGTTGAACTGCAGATTGTGAATATTCTAAGTCGGATTTTAGACCCTAACAAAGAAATGAAATCAAAGGTCCGTAGCCACTGGTCAACAGTGATTGGGGAAATCTCAACAGTTTCTTCTTTCACACTACATTTTCTCTGTCCCTGACTATTTTTGTCTTTCAGTTCTATGATGGACCGCTAAATGGTTCAAAGAAGGGAATGAATACTACTGCAATTCCAACATCTGATGGCAATGAGACAATTGCACAGGAATCATCTTCCAGGTTCTTACTCATTTGATCTAATATTAGAATGTCTCGAAAACATTTGGTGTTAAATTTTCACGATAGTTCATTGGCTTAAACAAAGAATATATTTTTTTATATGGTTACACGGAGGCATTGGCTGCAAAATGTCTTCTGAGGTAGACTTCTTTACTCATGTTAGTATACTGTGAATTAATTTGCTGCCTACACGTGCCGAAAAAATGACTTCAATATTTCTGTTTTTGTTGGATATGCTTAGTTCATTGAGTTTTATTTTAGGCTATACTTCGGTTCATTTTCCAAAATTGTTTCTGTTGTGTGTTAATTATTGCCTCTGTTTTTGAAAATCTGAAACACAGAGGCTGTTCTCTTCGTGTTTCAGTCTTGTTTTTTGAGTTACGAATTCATTTTGAGTTTTGTGTTTTGAGTGTTTGTTTTGAAATTGTTGAAAATATGTTCTTTTTGCCATTTTGAAAAACGATTTCTCAAAACAAAAAATGAAAAACGTGTTTACTATGAAATTCTTTGAAATTTTGGAAAACCTTTTTACCACCACCATCCACCGACAACACCACTGCCGCCACCATCAACAGTCAACAACACTACCACCACCAATAAACATGGACCACTTCCACCACCATCAACCATCAACACCATTGCCATCACCCTGAACCACACACCACTGCCAAAAAGCCCAAATGGAAAAACCACCCTAAACCACCATCAACACCAGATCGAAAAACTCAAAACAAAAAATCACCCTGACCACCATCAACACCAAATCAATAAACGAATAAAACCCCCGAAAGTGAGAGAGGAGGGAGAAGAAACCACCATCAACACCCATCACGTTGCTACGAATCGCCTCTCCCAAACCACAGCTGGCGTTGAAGAGAGAATGGGTTGCGACGAATCCAACCATGGCAGCGTCGCGACGAACCCAACCACAGCAGCGTCGCGACAAATGGGTTGCACCTCCCCACGCCGGCGGCACCACCATCAACCACTCCGTCGCCGGCGTCGAGAAGGGAGAAGGAAGAGACGACCCAAAGGAGAGAATGAAGCAGGAAGTCACAGCTGTTGGTTTTTTTTCTCTCCTGTTTTGCGCGTTTTGGGTTTTTGTCGTGTTTTGTACAGAAAACATTCAAAATGGCATTTTGGTGGTTTTGTGTTTTCTTCACAAATTTTTTTTTTTTTTTTTTTTTTTGAAAACTCGTTTTCCAAAATGGGGAAGAGAACACATTTTCACCATTTTGAAAAATCGAAAAAGGAAAATGGCATGAAAACGTCAAAGAGATCATACCCTTATTTTCCAGCCATAAAGATTTGAATTACTTTCTTTGGCTCTTTAAAGATCACATCTGTTGAGTTTTTGTGCTAAATGCGGCCATCTGGTTCACCACTACTACCAAAAAGTGTCATACTTATGTTACTCTTACTAATGGTTTGATTATCACGGACCACCACGACCCTTTGCCATAGGAACTTGGAGTCCTTATCATTAAATTTTCTATTTCAATGGAAATGACATCTGTACAGCCAAATACAAATACATTATCTCGAGGGCAGTTATATATCCTTACATAAGCTACCCAGATATACATATTACTAGTACACAAGGGAACAAAAAGATCTATTACAATATTTCAAGTACTTGGATAAAAAATAATGAACGGCACAAGTGTAAAAGTTGTACGAGTTAACCACATGCTGGGTTACATTAATTGATTGCATATGAAATTGCAATCTAGTTGCCACTGCATTTGTATCTTCCTACTCTGTCACTGTTAAAATGGATTTGTACTTTTCTTTGCTCGAAATATGCATATATCATCTTGCCTAATGTTCGTTATTGTGTATATTTTCATCGTTGTAGACAAGATTTAAATGAATGTGTTGGGGTCCCTCTCTAATAGTTTAAACTTTTAGATGAGATGGTTAGGCGAAAGACTAATGAGAAAGTCTCACCGCCACCCATTTAGAAAATTGAGCTCATGCCAGGTCTTTGAACAATGAAGCAACTCTGCACGTGAAGGGGTGTGTTCAAGATAAAGATTTAAAGGAATACATGTGATGAGATGGTTAAATGCCATGACCATGTTTGCATTATAACTAATTATCAACATATTTGGCCGTTATACATACATAGCGGTAGCAGATTCTTGTTATTTGTCATTAAGGAAATGTATGCTTTCTCCTGTGAGGCTGTGACTTGATTGTTGATGCTATTTACTGTTCTATAATTAGTCTTCCATTATTTACCCAAAATAATTAGTTGTCGTGCTAATTTACTGCTTTGGCAGCACTGACGGGAGAGAACTTGTGGAGCCCACTGTTCTTAATCGCCTCGTGGATATCTTGAAGAAATCAGACCTAGATTTGCAAAGAAAAGCTGCTTCCATCCTGGAGTTCATTGCAGCGAGCGAGCCTTGTGTGGAACAGATCATCTCGGCTGACATAGAATCTGGTCTAGAAGCTGTTTTTCAACAAAAACCATTGACAGGCGAGAGAGTTACTTTCAAAATAATTAACTTTTCTTTAGTAAGAGAAGTAACGTGCGTTTGGACACAAGAAGTTACTTGAAAACAACATTTACATTTTTCTTAAGCTTAACCTGACATGCTTACTAACTTCATTTGAATTGATATTATCAGAAAAAGGATATGGTATTGATGATGAGAAGCCAGAACTGCAATCACTGGAACTTGAAGAAGCCGGCCAAGCAGTATCTGCAGCATCGCGGTTACTTGCTAAATTGCTTGATTATGATCTCTTTCGTCAATCTATTAATTCTCTCCACTTCACCAAATTGCTTCGTGCCGCCCTCATGTCCAGCATTCCTCTTCACAACAAAGACTGGGTCGCTGCTTGCCTAGTGAAATTAAGCTCTTTATCAGGTCCCAATCTCGACCTTGAGAATCCAGTCAACATAGAAGTAACTCTGTACGAAACAATCCCAAGGTTGATAGAACAGATTAAGAGCTCGTTTTCTCCTGAGGTTCAAGAAGCCGCTGTTTTAGAACTAAACAGAATAATATCGGAAGGGTTGGTGGATTCAACCCAAGCTGTTGCAGCCGAGGGGGCAATATTTCCACTGGTGAAACTGCTCGAAACTGGGACCGAAAGGGCTGTTGAAGCTAGCTTAACTATACTGTATAATTTGAGCATGAACAATGAAAATCATGCAGCCATTATTGCTGCAGGAGCAGTTCCTGTATTGAGAAGAATCGTGCTTTCAGAAAGGTCAAGCTGGATGCGCGCTCTTCGTTTGCTCAGAACTCTGCCTACATGATTGTATTTCAAGAATGACGCAAGAATGTAAGTTATCTGTTTGCAGCATTTTTAGTGTATTAGGCTGATTGTATTACAAACTTAAAATTTTTTATTTAATAGATCCAATAGAATATGTTTTACCAATTAATTAATAATTTCTTTTAGTATTTTTAAATTATTAACGGCTTGAATTCTTTTTATTGATGAAAATAGAGACAACGTCAAAGGAACCTTCTGACCTTTTAAGACAACAACAGAAATACCATCACATTTTCAAAATATCAGTAACGTTTTATTTCTTTAATCATTTATTTATATATCATCTAAAGTAAAGATGATAATTAAAATGCATTTAAAAAAAAAAAGAAAAAAAAAAGGAAAGTTTCTATGATTAGTTCGATTTTAATTTTTTCAAAGTAAATTACATAACTATAAATTGACATGTTATATGCGGAGCTTGTTCAATATCATTCAGTATTAAATTTACTTAATTTGTTTTCAAAATATGACAATAAGTAATACATCACATAACATTCTATTATGTAATATAGTTATTAATTAACAAAAAAAATGAAATTATATAATGTTCTATTGTTTATCAAAATTTTACTTGAATCTTAAAAATTGCATGTTAATTTATAAATTTGAATCTACATTAGAAAATTTGCATTTTGTTAATGTTTAAAATATGTATATAATTAATTAAAAATTTTGAATAATTTTTTAACGAAATTCTTTGACAAATTTTAGGATAGAGACTCCACTGACATACATATTTAGAATTGTATATGCAAAAGTATTTAAGTATCAATTAATTATTGAAGGGAACAAATTACATTGTAGTTAATTGAAGAAAATTTATATTTTCTTTAAAAATGTATTTTGGAAATATCAACCTCATTTTAAATTATATATAACTCAAAACATGGTTAGGAGGTGTATGTGATACTCAAATAAGGAAGGTTAATAATATATTTAAAATGTGAGGAAATATTTTTAATATTGTTAGAAAATTGAAAGAGTGACTCTAATATTAAAATAAATTATAAACCATAAAGTTATTGGAGCATTTCTTTATTAAAATATAGCCCCGTTTCGCCCCATTTTGTGAACATGAAAATGGGGGAAAATGTTCTTTTAAAAACTGAGTGGTTAAAAAAGCAAAAAAAAAAATTCTCGATTTACGTATAATATTATTTTATGAAAGATTGCATGGTTGAAAATAAGAAAGCGAAAAATGAAATGTAATGGAATAAAATTTAATGGAGGCCAAACGGGGGCATACTCATAAGCAGGTCAGATTGAATTTACTTATGAGTGCAGTTGAACAATCTTTTTGCCTACAATGTAGAGAACATTTGACCTATACTAATATTTTGTAGGCGAGTCGGTTGACTTCTTTCAACAACAAAATTGTGGGAAAAAAATTTCTTCTTAAAGCCAACTTAAAGCATGTTTTTGCTAAGCCTTTATAATAAAAAAAGTTGAAAGTACATAAAAAAAAAAAAAATGTAAGAATGATTTCTTTATTTTTTATTTTTATAAAAAGTATAACTTTGAAATAAATTGCTTTTACGAGTTTTTTAATTAGATGAAACCACTGATTGTAATCGAATAATTCTCAATTTGGTTTGTTTCTATTTTGAAGGAAACCAAATTGAACCACGTACATTTTCAAAAATTTCTGCTTCTTACACTATGGAGATAATAATTTTGGTCAATCCAGTTCCGTCCAACTTTAAAGCTCCAAATGCATGAGGCTCCCCTCGTATGTCTTCTTAAATCGATTTTCAGCTTTGTAGTTAGAGTTCTTTTCTAATAGACTATTGACTTTGTTTCCAATAAAATAAAATAAAATTATTAACCTTTGTATTAATCTTGTTTCAAGTGTTCTTCTATCATCGCTTTTACAACGAAGTTTTTTTTTTTTATGCAAACAAGAAAATGCATTTCTTTTGATCTCATTCAAATAGGAGTTTCACCCTTGCCGTGATTTCTATAACATCTTGAATTAGAAGGGAAGTTTGAGCTCAATCAAATGAAAGGGGAAAAAAACATAAAATGATAAAATAATATTGGAGTTTACCTGTTCCACCAATAGAATAGCTCTTTCTATGTTGGTGCTATATTTGAATGGCAAGAGTAAGAGGTAGACGAAGTTGGAGAAAGTCCCTTTGAACTCTAAGTTGAAGAAATTGCAACAATCCAAATCCGTTGATGAAGATATTTGAAAATTACATGAAAAAAATAACTCCACAAGGGATATCAAGGCATGTGTTTGCGCTTTCCTTAAGATGATATTTGCTCCACTTTGATGATGCATTTCACATCGTGCATAAAGACAACCCAGAACACGAGGGAGAAAATAAACTTTGTGTTATGTATTTTCAAATTTCAAAATGAACAAACTTTGAAAAATATGGAAAGCAAGTATGCAAGAAAATAAGTTTTCAAGTAACACTACAAAAAAACTTGCATCCAACGACCAATCTTACTGGTCGCTAAAAGGTCTTTCCTGGACGTTGGGCCCTTTTCTGACCATGTATCTGTGGTCGCTTAATGGTCGCAAATTCGCCGTTGGTAAATCTCTTCACCGACCATACATACTGGTCGCTGTACATGTCATCTCAAACGACCACATACTGGTCGCGGTAGGGTTTGATTTTTGGTAGCTGATAAGTTGATTAATTTGTTGATTCGCTGTCATCAAATGTCTTTTGCGACCAAGATAGATGGTCGCTGAGTGTTAGATATTTAGCGACCAACATGGTCGCAAAAAGAAGTATGTTTTGGTCCCTCATAATTGTTAGAAGTTTGTTGCTTATACTTTTTTGCGATCACACGTTCGTAGGTAAATATATTGGAACAAAATATTTTCACACTAACAACAACCAATGATTGGTTGGTGAAGATAATGAAATAGCGACCAACCTATGGTTGGTGAATAGTGCTACCTTTCGTGGACCAATCGTTGGTCGGTAAACATTGATAACTATAGCGACCAATCATTGGTCGGTGAAGGACAACAATTTTTTCATTATTTTTCAGTGACCATAATTTGGTTGAAGAATGATATTATCAACCAATATGTGGTCGCTAGACGTATGTATTAATGCTTTTATATTAAATATTTTTTTATTCCTGCTAATAATTTGTCCAATATTTCAATTTTCAACCATCATAATTACTAATTTAGCAATATCGAAAGCTATAGAATATTAAATTTAACAAAAAAAATGTTCTACAAAAGAAAATTGTATTGCATAGATAACTACTAATAATCAATGTATAATCATAAACGTCTAATATTTAACCACGAAAAGATAAATTGTAACTTCAATAATGTAATCATAGTACGGTAGCACCAATTGATGGCGGTGGTGGAGGCAATGGAGGTGGATCATTGGTTGGTTCTGTTGGAGGATGCTGACTCATATCCATTCGTACAACAAGGCTCTGGATAAGTAATGCTTGTTGTTCGAGACTTTGTGTAAGCTCACTAATAGCTTTATCCTTCTCTTTATCTTGTTTTGTAAGAATTTCCAACTGTTGCATCAATTTAGGGGGAGCCGTAACTATGTTGCTGTATGATTTGCGTGGAGTGGGTCCAATCCCAGAAATAGTCCCAGCACTCTTACCAAGAACTCGAGCACATATTTCTGCTTCATCCATTATAGGTGCTTCATCTTCAAGCTCTGCTTGTGATTGTTGTAACTCCACCATTTCTTTCTGTCGTACAATAGAAGAAGGTTGTTAAAATAAATAATATTAATGTTAAAATCTTTGTGTAATAAATGATATATCTTACATATCGAGACTCGGCTAGTTGGTTATCCCATCCTTTTGATGTGGAATGCATCCTACTAAACAATTCAATATGTCCAACTAATTCTTCATTTGTAGACTGAAAAAGGCGCAAAAAATGTCATAATATAGTCAAATTAGGAAATAATTGATAACCTCAACATGTTACCAAAGTAGTGAAGAGTATAAAACCTGTTGAAGTTTAAATTCAACTGAACAAATCCCACAGAACTACGGCCTCAGGGACTGAAAAGCATATCATGTAGAACCCCAAATAATTCTAGACACCTTAGTGGCACTAAGACATGAATATTGGATGACTAAAGTATACTTCAGATTTTTAGTCTCATTTGAGACCCATTTTTGACATAGGAAACATTAGATTTGGAAAATGATATCTAAATAAAAGTTGTATCTATTTGAGTTAGCTTTCCAACGCACTTTGAATTACCTCAATCGGATATCGGGAGAAGAAGTTATGATAGAAACACTGAAAGCTATGCAGTGCCAACCGGACTACAACTGATCGACCGAAACTGCCTGAAATGAAAATTTTCGTTTTTCTCTAGAATTTAAATATTTATTTTCATCAATTATTTTCTCAAAGGGCCACCCACGTTTTTGGCAATAAAAACCCCACTAAATTGAAGCATTTAACCTCAAACTTAAATGGCACCCATGTTTTCTCTCTTAAATGAGTGAAATGAGATCTCTATTTATAGGTAAATATCCCATAACTCTTAAATGAAATTTGACCCTTCATTTACTTTAAGTTATGGGATATTTACCTATAAATAGAGATCTCATTTCACTCATTTTTCTTACACCAAAAGCAAGAACTTTTACATACTAAAGAAAGAATTTCCAAGAGAGAAAAAGAGAGGGAGGAAAACTATTTTTCCTATAAGTTTAAGAAGTGTTTTCAAGCATTTTTCATAGAAGTTTTGGGTGCTATCAAGGAGTGTCTTCAAGCATCAATTCTCAATGGTTTTCAAACATCCAAGGAGTACATTTCTTTCAACGTCCAAGTTTCATCGAAGTTTTCAATCCAAGTTTTCAAAGTTTCAAAAGCATCAATCAAGGTAGGTAGAGGTGCAATGTGTTTAATCGTGTTAAGTTATAAGTTTCGATTCATGTTAATGTTTGTATGTCAAATGGTACTCCGGTACGGCATATCCCTCTATGTTAATGGTTGTATGTCAAATGGTACTCCGGTACGGCATACCCCTCTATGTTGAAGAAATGTTCGTATGTCGAATGGTGCCCTCGGGTACGGCATACCCCTTCATGTCAAATGGTGCCTCCGGGTACGGCATGTATGAAAAGTTATAAAGTTAATGTTTTGAAATGTATAGCTTGATCATGAATTCACCTATGACATCTATTGAGTTTTTCAACTCACGGGTTTAATCCCATCTCTATATTGAAGGAATTCTACCTCGGGCATGGATGGAGGAGAAGATGGAGAGTGATGCAACGAGCCCATGAAAATCTGGTGAATAAGTGATTTGGATTTATTTTTATGAAATGTTTTCCAATATTATTTCTTTAAAGTTTTGAATAACGCAGAATGCGAGAACAAGTTATGTTTTCTTCAAATAAATTACATTTTGTTGTTTTGAAAAATGATTCAGTATTTTTTTTTAAAGTATTTGAAGTATTGTTATTTAAATTATTATCCGAAGATGTAAGCTTCCGCTAAAACGTATACACTTGTTACTAAACCACCGATTAAGCTAAGTAAAATAAGTAGCGTTCCGGTCCACTAGGGGCCGGGGCGTTACAAATGTCACGTGGTAAAGTGTAAACCAAAGTGTACATCATAGTGTACATGTAGTAAGGTTCTTACCGATTGAACTTTGCTATTTGTACACTGATTTTTGTCACGTTGTTTCACACTTGCATTATTGTGAAGTGTCAATTGGATGGGAAAACTGTTTGAAATTTGAACTGACTAATAGGGTAATGTCACGTGGCAAAGTGTAAACTAAAGTGTACACCATAGTGTACATGTAGAAGGACCTTATCGATTGAACTTTGTTATTTGTACACTGATTTTAGACACGTTGTTTGACCTTTCCATTATTTTCAAGTGTCAATTGGATGGGAAAACTGTTTGATATTTAAATTGTCCAACAGGGTATTGTCACGTGACAAAGTGAAATTTCAAGTATACAACATATTGTACATCTAACAAAGTTCTTATCGATTGAACTTTGCTATTTGTACACTGATTTTTGACACGTTGTTTGACACTTGCCTTGTAGTCAAGTGTCAATTGGATGGAAAAACTATTTGAAATTTAAACTGTCCAACAGGATAATATCACGTGGCAAAGTGGAAACTAAAGTGTACACCATAGTATACATGTAGAAAGGTTCTTACCGATTGAACTTTGCTATTTGTGTACTGATTTTTGATTGGTTTTTTGACACTTGCATTGTTGTCAAGTGTCAATTGGATGGAAAAACTGTTTGAAATTTAAACTGTCCAACAGGATTATGTCACGTGTCAAAGTGTAAACTAAAGTGTAGACCATAGTGTACGTGTAGCAAGGTCCTTACCGATTGAACTTTGTTGTTTGTACACAAATTTATGACACAATGTTTGACACTTGCATTGTGGTCAAGTGTCGATTGGATAGGAAAACTGTTTGAAATTTGAACTGTCCAACAGGGTAATGTCACGTGGCAAAGTGTACACTAAAGTGTGTACACCATAGTGTACATGCAGCAATGTTCTTACCGATTGAATTTTGCTATTTGTACACTTATTTTTGACACGTTGTTTGACACTTGCATTGTTGTCAAGTGTCAATTGGATGGGAGAACTGTTTGAAATTTAAACTATCCAATAGGGTAATGTCACGTGCCAAAGTGAAAACTAAAGTGTACACCGTAGTGTACTTGAAGCATGGTTCTTACCGATTGAACTTTGCTATTTGTATACTGATTTTTGACACGTTGTTTGACACTTGCAATGTTTTCAAGTGTCAATTGGATGGGAAAACTTTTTAAAATCTAAACTGTACAACTGGGTAATGTCGCCTGGCAAAATGTAAACTAAAGTATACACCATAGTGTACATGTAGCAAGATTCTTACCGATTGAACATTGCAATTTGTACACTGATTCTTGACACGTTGTTTAACACATACATTGTTGTCAAGTGTCAATTGGATGGGAAAACTATTTGAAATTTAAACAATCCAGCATGGTAATGTCACGTGGTAAAGTGAAAACTAAAGTGTACACCCTAATGCACATGTAGCATGGTTCATACCGATTGATTTTTGCTGTTTGTACACTGATTTTTGACACGTTGTTTGAAGTGCATTGTTGTCAAGTGTCAAATGGATGATAAAACTATTTGAAATTTAAACGTTCAACAGAGTAATTTCATGTGGCTAAGTGTAAACTAAAGTATACACCATAGTATCCATGTAACATGGTTCTTACCGATTGAACTTTACTATTTGTACACTGATTTTTGACACGTTGTTTGACACTTTCATTGTTGTCAAGTTTCAATTGGATGGAAAAACTGCTTGAAATTTGAACTATCTAATAGGGTAATGTCACGTGGCAAAGTGTAAACTAAAGTGTGCACCATAGTGTACATATAGCAAGGACCTTACTGATTGAACTTTGCTATTTATACACCGATTTTCGACACATTGTTTGACCATTGCATTGTTGTCAAGTGTCAATTGGATGGGAAAACTATCGATATTTAAATTGCCAATAGGGTGATGTCACGTGACAAAGTATAATTTAAACTGTACACCATATTGTACATCTAGCATGGTTCTAATCGATTGAACTTTGCTATTTGTACACTGATTTTTGACACGTCGTTTGACACTTGCATTGTTATTAAGTGTTAATTGGATGGGAAAATTGTTTGAAATTTATATGGTCCAACTAGATAATGTCACGTGGTAAAGTGTAATCTAAAGTATACCCCATAGGTTACATGTAGTAAGGTTCTTGCCGATTGAACTTTGCTATTTGTACACTTATTTTTGACACGTTGTTTGAAACTTGCATTGTTGTCAAGTGTCAATTGGATTGGAAAACTATTTGAAATTCAACCTGTCCAGCAAGGTAATGTCACGTGGCAAAGTGTAAACTAAAGTGTGTACATCATAGTGTACATGTGGCAAGGTTCTTACAGTTTGAATTTTGCTATTTGTACACTGATTTTTGACACATTGTTTGACACTTACATTGTTGTCAAGTGTCAATTGGATGAAAAAACTATTTGAAAACTTAACTATCCAATAGGGTAATGTCACGTGGCATAGTGTAAACTAAAGTGTACACCATAGCATGCATGTAGTAAGATTCTTATCGATTGAACTTTGCTATTTGTGCACTGATTTTTGACACGTTTGACACTTGCAATGTTGCCAAGTTTCAATTGGATGGAAAAACTATTTGAAATTTGAACTGTCTAACAAGGTAATGTCACTTGACAAAGTGTAATCTAAAGTGTACACCATAGTGTACATGTAGCAAGGACCTCACCGATTGAACTTTGCAAATTGTACACTGATTTTTGACACTTTTTTTGACACTTAAATTGTTTTCAAGTGTCAATTGAATGGGAAAATTGTGTGAAATTTAAACTGTCCAACAGGGTAATGTCACGTGCTGATGCGTAAACTAAAGTGTATATCATAGTGTACATGTAGCAAGGTTCTTATTGATTGAACATTGCTATTGTGCACTGATTTTTGACTAGTTGTTTAACACTTGCAATGTTGCCAAGTTTCAATTGCATGGGAAAACTGTTTGAAATTTAGGCTGTCCAACAGGGTAATGTCACTTGACAAAGTGTAATCTAAAGTGTACACCATAGTGTACATGTCGCAAGAACCGTACCGATTGAACCTTGCTATTTGTGCACTGATTTTTGACATGTTGTTCGACACTTGCATTGTTGTCAAGTGTCAATTGGATGGGAAAACTGTTAGAAATTTAAACTGTCCAACAGGGAAATGTCACGTGGCAAAGCGTAAACTAAAGTGTACACCAAAGTGTACATGTTAGCGAGGTTCTTACTGATTGAACTTTGCTATTTGTGCACTGATTTTTGACACGTTGTTTGAAACTTGCAATGTTGTCAAGTGTCAATTGGATGGCAAGCATTTTTAAAATTCAAACTGTCCAACTGGGTAATGTCACGTGGCAAAGTGTAAACTAAAGTGTACACCATAGTATACATGTAGCAAGGTTCTTACCGATTGATCTTTGCAATTTGTACCCTGATTCTTGACACGTTGTTTAAGACTTACATTGTTGTCAAGTGTCAACTGGCTGGGAAAACTATTTGAAATTTGAACTATCCAACAGGGTAATGTCACGTAGCAAAGTGTAAACTAAAGTGTACACTATAGTGTCCATGTAGCATGGTTCTTACCGATTGAACTTTGCTATTTGTATACTGATTTTTGACACGTTATTCGACCCTTGCATTGTTGTCAAGTGTCAATTGGACGGGAAAACTGTTAGTAATTTAAATTGTCCAGCAGGGTAATGTCACATGGCAAAGTGTAAATTAAAGTGTGTTCAGCATATGTACATGTAACAAGGTTCTTATCGATTGAACTTTGCTATTTGTACACTGATTTTTGACATGTTGTTTGACACTTGCAATGTTGTCAAGTGTCAATTAGATGGGAAAACTTTTGAAAATTTAAACTGTCTAACTGGGTAATGTCACGTGGCAAAGTGTACACCATAGTGTACATGTAGCAAGGTCCTTACCGATTGAAATTTGCTATTTGTACACTAATTTTTGACAGGTTGTTTGACACTAGCATTATTGTGAAGTGTCAACTGGATGGGAAAACTGTTTGAAATTTGAACTATCCAACAGGGTAATGTCACGTAGCAAAGTGAAAACTAAAGTGTACACTATAGAGTACATGTGGCATGGTTCATACCGATTGAACTTTGCTATTTGTACAGTGATTTTTGACACGTTGTTTGAGACTTGTATTGTTGTCTAGTGTCAATTTGATGGGAAAACTATTTGAAATTTAAACTGTCCGACAGGGTAATGTCAATTGGCAAAGTGTAAACTAAAGTGTCCTCCAAATTGTACATGTAGCAAGGTTCTTACCGATTGACCTTTGCCATTTGTACTCTGATTTTTGACACGTTGTTTGACACTTGCAATGATGTCAAGTGTCAATTGGATGGGAAAACTTTTTGAAATTTAAACTGTCTAGAAGGGTAATGTCACGTGGCAAAGTGTAAACTAAAGTGCGTACACCATAGTGTACATGCAACAAGGTTCTTACCGATTGAAATTTGCTATTTGTACACCGATTTTTGCACGTTGTTTGACACTTGCATTGTTGTCAAATGTCAATTGGGTGGGAAAACTATTTGAAATTTAAACTGTCCAACAGGGTAATGTCACGTGGCAAAGTGTAAATTAAAGTGTACACCATAGTGTACATGTAGCAAGGTCCATACCGATTTAACTTTGCTATTTGTACACTGATTTTTGACATGTTGTTTGACATTTGCATTGTTGTCAAGTGTCAATTGGATGGGAAAACTATTTGAAATTTAAACTGTCCAACAGGGTAATATCACGTGGCAAAGTGTAAAATGAAGTGCAAATCATAGTAAACATGTAGCAAGGTCCTAACCGATTGAACTTTGCTAACTGTACAATGATTTTTAACACGTTGTTTGACACTTGCATTGTTGTCAAGTGTCAGTTGGATGGGAAAACTATTTGAAATTTAAACTGTCCAACAGGCTAATGTCTCGTGGCAAAGAGTAAACTAAAGTGTACACCATAGTGTATATGTAGCAAGGTCCTTACCGATTGAACTTTACTATTTGTACACTAATTTTCGCTAAGTTATTTGGCACTTTTATTGTTGTCAGGTGTCAATTGGGTGTAAAAACTGTTTGAAATTTAAATTGTCTAATAGAGTAATTTCATGCGGCATAGAGAAAACTAAAGTATACACCATAGTGTACTTGTAGCATGGTTCTTACCGATTGAACTTTGCTATTGGTACATTGATTTTTGACACGTTGTTTGACACTTGCATTGTTGTCAAGTATCAATTGGAAGGGAAAATTATTTTAAATTTAAACTGTCCAACAGGATAATGTCACGTGACAGAGTATAAACTAAAGTGTACACCAAAGTGTACATGTAGCAAAGTTCTTATCGATTGAACTTTGCTATTTGTACACTGATTTTTGACACGTTGTTTGACACTCGCAATGTTGTCAAGTGTCAATTGGATGGGAAATTTTTTTGAAATTTAAACTATCTAACAGGGTAATGTAACGTGACAAAGTGTAAACTAAAGTGTGTACACCATAGTGTACATGTAGCAAGGTCCTTACCAATTGAAATTTGCTATTTGTACACTAATTTTTGACAGGTTGTTTGACACTTGCATTGTTGTCAAGTGTCAATTGGATGGAAAAACTGTTTTAAATTTGAACTGCCCAATAGAGTAATGTCATCTGGCAAATTGTAAACTAAAGTGCAAACCATAGTGTACATGTAGCATGGTTCTTACTGATTGAACTTTGCTATTTGTACACAGATTTTTGACATGTTGTTTGACACTCGCATTGTTGTCAAGTGTCAATTGGATGGGAAAACTGCTATTTGTACACTAATTTTGGACACGTTCACTTGCACTGTTTTCAAGTGTCAGTTGGATGGGAAAAATGTTTGAAATTTATACTGTCCAAATGGATAATATCACGTGGCAGAGTGTAAACTAAAGTGTACACCACAGTATACATGTAGCAAGATTCTTACCAATTGAACTTTGCAGTTTGTACACCGATTTTTAACACGTTGTTCGACACTTGTATTTTTGTCAAGTGTTAGTTTGATGGGAAAACTGATTAAAATTTAAACTGTCCAGCAGGGTAATGTCACGTGGGAAAGTGAAAAATAAAGTGTACTCCATAGTTTACATGTAGCATGGTTCATACTGATTGAATTTTGCTATTTGTACGCTGATTTTTGAAGCGTTGTTTGACACTTGCATAGTTGTCAAGTGTCAATTGGGTGGGAAAATGTCACACCCCCAAATTAATATTGATATCTAACACAACCTAGACATAGAATTTTACATATATTTTTTTTCGAGTTTGTTAACTTCTAATCACCTGTGACACAATCATATAATATATCAAAACCCAAAATCATATCGCCATAATCCAACATATATATTCAGAGCTTATAAACATGTCTACAGACCATTTCAAAAGCACACTATATAGGATTCCAAAATATAACCCTACAGATGGCAGCCTACAAAATAACCCTACAGGTCGTCATCCATGTACATCGAACTCTGGAATCCTGTAGGAGCTCCACAGCTAGCCATGCTCTCTATGTAGTTCCATGCTCACCTACAATGCAAGAACTACATAAGCTAATGCTTAGTAAGCAAAATCATGCATGTCCTGAACATGAGTAATAACGACATATGACACCATGTCATTTACTTTAAATATCACGATAAAAAGTATCATATTTCAATATTCGTCAAAGTCGACTAGAAATCATTTCACTTGAAATCTTTCATTTCATTGGGCCCTTGACCCACCTACTATGCACCGGATAGAGCTCTGCATAATATCAATATCAATAATCAAATGGCCAATATGAAATCGACACCGACGAGTGGACCATCCTCTCGTGACCACTAGAGGCCCATCCCCTGACTACCCCTATGATCACCCTAGAAGTATCCCACCCGACAGCGACAATAATCATAATATCACAAGGGCACAGTCGAGTGGTCCGCCCTCCCGTGATCACCAAAGGCCCATCCCCTGTCCACCTTTGCAATCACCAAGGAAGTAACACCCGCAATGCCAAACATATCACATAAGCATGCCTCACATGCCTCGGTGCCCTAGTAGTGGTCAATAAAACATTTATAATGAAACTCACTTTGAAATCATGTTTTGCATGCAGGATTTTCAACCATGTCACATGTCGTGCATGCATATGAAAATGCTCATAAATGACGTATTTAATGGAAATCGATGTCAATAGGTTACGCAACCTCATACTCAATGATCGTAACCATCATATGATGTGCTATAAGCCTCTTATCAAAGTTATGTAGATACTTCAACATTACTATGTCACATTTACTAGGTTCTTGCATCGTAGTTGCAAATGGATTTTCACTTACCTTTCGCCTTTATGTGTGTAAGCTCCTATGGAGTGTGTATCAATTCCCTTTTTCGCTCAACGTCGAAAAGTCACTTGTATTATCATCTAATATTAAATACAATCCTCCATTTAATAATCTTAACACACACAATCCCAAAATACGTCCATTCACGCCAAAACAATTTAGACAAAATCATTATTTCAAGTTACCGATGGCATTACAAACTAATCCCGTAAGTCTCGCTATCTCTCGAGTCCAATTATGAACGTCAACGTCATCCAACTGTTTTCAACAACCTAGTATTCCTTAGGATATATTTTCTAGGCCCAAGAATGTTGAAATCACATTAAATACCCAAATGGACAGAATCTATTTTCTAGGTTTCCATCACCGTCCACTCATTTTTCAAATTCTTTTTCATGTCCTTACCTACATTTAACGGCTCCCAAACTTTTACCACACACCTATAACATATATGTGAAGATAATCAGATCATA
>NW_019238399.1:0-95382 GCF_002742605.1 Olea europaea var. sylvestris | reverse complement strand
TTCTACACTCCCTACTTACATATAAAAACGTTCATATCGACATATATAAGTTAAACACTAAGTATCATCCCAAAATCAAGGTATAAATCACTCAATCCAGCAATTCCTCATCTCTGTCCATATTACTTTCTTTCAAATTCTTGCAATTAATTACCCCTATTTAGGCATCATAACATCATTAACAACACTCCAACTTAATCACAAACAAGTTCAGATGTTCAAGAAATCATAATCCCCTTAAGAAATAATAGAGACAAACCTCAAAACTGTGGAGTAACAAAGCTGTTCAGAAATTCCAGCTTCTTGTTTCTATTTCTCTTTGACTGTTTCACCCTCTTTTCACTTGGAATCACTTAGGGATGAGTTACAGGTGTTAATATATTATCTAGGAGGTAAATGAGTTTAAATGGTTGAAGTCGTGCATATTACTTAAGGATTAAGAATATCATGGGCTGCAGCCACCTCAAGCAATCAAGGTGAGTCACTAAGCAGGAGCTGTCATCTTCGCTGCAATACTTGACTTTTCTACCATTATTTTTGTGTCCATTTATGATATTTAAGATATATATTCATCCTATATTAAGTCCTTGGGGATTAGACACGAAATTTATGCCTTAAGGTTGAAGCAATTATATATTAAAGTGAAAAAGTCCCCTAGCATGAGCTGTCCAAGTAGGAGGTGGCTTCTTGCAGCCAATTTTGACTTCTCCCTTGCACCACATGGAGCCATATGTGACTTATAAGAGTTATAAATATCTTGTGTAAAGTTCTAAGGACTTATAGGATGTGTTGGAGGCTTAAGGTTGAAGGAATTAGAGGTTAAAGTGGCAAGTCGTCACATGTTAAGTAGGTGTTGTCTCCTTTGATTAAATTCTGATTTTACATTTATCCTTGCAGGTATAAATCAAGTGTCATTGGTTTATTTTGATGTGCTTACAATCTATTTCACTTGCATTAAGATCCCAAAGTATTTTATAGATCTAATTCCTCAACTGTTCATTTAATTTCTTACCCGATTTTCAACCGATTTCAACAATTCGCACCTCAATATTTATAATGTCATATAAGACATATATTATTACGTTGTGATAATGTCACTTCATCCCTCATGTCCCAAATATGTGAATTACCTATCTAGGGTTTAAGGTGACCTCGATTAGCCGAATGGAATGCATGAATCATATTGGCCAAATGTAGAACGTGAAGTTCGGGGTATTATAGAAAAGTTTTTGAAATTTAAACTGTCTAATAGGGTAATGTAATGTGACAAAGTGTAAACTAAAGTGTGTACACCATAGTGTACATGTAGTAAGGTTCTTATCGATTGAACTTTGCTATTTGTACACTGATTTTTGAAATGTTGTTTGACATTTGCAATGTTGTCAAGTGTCAATTGGATGGGTAAACTTTTTGAAATTTAAAATGCCTGACTGGGTAATGTCATGTGGCAAATTGTAAACTAAAGTGTACACCATAGCGTACTTGTGGCATGGTTCATACCGATTGAACTTTGCTATTTGTACACTGATTTTTGACACGTTGTTTGACACTTGCATTGTTGTCAAGTGTCAATTGGATGGGAAAACTATTTGAAATTTAAACTGTCCAACAGGCTAATGTCACGTGGCAAAAGTGACAAGTTTCAATTGGATGGGAAAATAATTTGAAAATTAAATTGTCCAACAAGCTAATGTCACGTGGCAAAGAGTAAACTAAAGTGTACAAGTAGCAAGGTCCTCACCGATTGAACTTTGCTATTTGTACACTAATTTTTGACACGTTGTTTGACACTTGCATTGTTGTCAAGTGTCAATTGGATGGAAAAATTGTTTGAAATTTAAACTGTCCAATAGTGTACTTTCACGTGGCAAAGTGAAAACTAAAGTGTAGACCATAGCGTACTTGTTGCTTGGTTCTTACCAATTAAATTTTGCTATTTGTGCATTTATTTTTGACACGTTGTTTGACACTTGCATTGTTGTCAAGTGTCAATTGGAAGGGAAAATTGTTTGAAATTTAAACTGTCCAACATGGTAGTGTCACGTCGCAAAGTGTAAACTAAAGTGTACACCAAAGTTTACATGTAGCAAAGTTCTTATCGATCGAACTTTGCTATTTGTACACAGATTTTTGACATATTATTTGACACTTACATTGTTGTCAAGTGTCATTTGGATGGAAAAACTGTTTGAAATTTAAACTGTCCAATAGAGTAATTTCACGTAGCAAAGTGAAAACTAAAGTGTACGTCATAGTGTGCTTGTAGCATGTTTCATTCCGATTGAACTTTGCTATTTGTACACTGATATTTGACACGTTGTTTTACACTTGCATTGTTGCCAAGTGTCAATTGGATGGGAAAACTGTTCGAAATTTAAATTGTCCAACGGGGTAATGTCACATGGCAAAGTGTAAACTGAAGAGTAAACCATAGTATTCATGTAGCAAGGTCGTTACTGATTGAACTTTCCTAACTATACATAGATTTTTGACACGTTGTTTGACACTTGCATTGTTGTCAAGAGTCAATTGGATGGGAAAACTGCTATTTGTACACTAATTTTCGACTCGTTGTTTGACACTCGCATTATTGTCAATTGTCAATTGGATGGGAAAATTGTTTGAAATTTAAACTGTCTAATAGGGTAATGTCACGTGACAAAGTGTAAACTAAAGGTAACAAGGTTCTTATCGATTGAACTTTGCTATTTGTACACTGATTTTTGACGCGTTGTTTGACACTCGCATTGTCGTCAAGTGTCAATTGGATGGGAAAACTGCTATTTGTACACTGATTATTGACACGTTGTTTGACACTTGCATTGTTATCAAGTGTCAGTTGGATGGAAAAATAGTTTGAAACTTAAATTGTCCAACTGGGTAATGTCACGTGGTAAAGTGTACACCATGGTGTACATGTAGCAAGGTTCTTACCGATTGAACTTTCCAATTTTTACACTAATTTTTGACACATTGTTTGACACTTGCATCGTTGTCAAGTGTCAATTGGATGGAAAAACTGTTTGAAATTTTAATTGTCCAACAGGGTAAAGGCACGTGGCAAAGTGTAAATTTAAGTGTACACCATAGTGTACATGTAGCATGGTTCATACCGATTGAACTTTGGTATTTGTACACTAATTTTTGACACGTTGTTTGCAACTTGCATTGTTGTCAAGTGTCAATTGGATGGGAAAACTGTTAGAAATTTAAACTGTCCAGTAGGGTATGGTCACGTGGCAAAGTGTAAACTAAAGTGTGTACACCATAGCGTACATGTAGCAAGGTTGCTACCGATTGAACTTCGCAATTTGTACACTATTTCTCAACACGTTGTTTGACACTTGCATTGTCGTCAAGTGTCAATTGGATGGGACAAATGTTTGAAATTTAGACTGTCCAACAGGGTAAAGGCACGTGGCAAAGTGTAAACTTTAAACTGTCAAATGGGGTAATGTCATGTTGCAAAGTGTAAACTAAAGTGTGCACTATAGTGTACGTAGAGCAAGGTTCTTACCGATTAAATTTTGCTATTTGTACACTGGTTTTTGACACATTGTTTGACATTTGTATTGTTGCCAAGTGTCAATTGGATTAGAAAATTGTTTGAAATTTAAACTGTCCAACAGGTTAAAGTCACGTGGCAAAGTGTAAACTGAAGTGTACACCATAGTGTACATGTAGCAAGATTCTTGTCGATTGAACTTTGTTATTTGTACACTAATTTTTGACGCGTTGTTTGACACTTACATTGTTGTCAAGGGGCAATTGGGTGGGAAAACTATTTGAAATTTAAACTGTCAAATAGTATAATGTCAAGAGGTAAAGTGTAAACTAAAGTGTACACCACAGTGTACATTTCGCAAAGTTCTTACCGATTAAACTTTGCTATTTGTACACTGATTTTTGACATGTTGTTTGACACTTGCATTGTTGTCAAGGGTAATTGAGTGGGAAAAATATTTGAAATTTAAACAGTCAAATAGTGTAATGTCAAGAGACAAAGTGTAAACTAAAGTATACATCATAGCGTACATGTCGTAAAGTTCATACCGATTGAACATTGCTATTTGTACACAGATTCTTAACACATTATTTAACACTTGCATTGTTGTCAAGAGTCAACTAGATGTGAAAACTATTTGAAATTTAAACTGTCAAACAGGGTAATGTCACGTGGCAGAGTGTTAACTAAATTGTGTATTATAGTGTACGTGTAGCAAGGTTCTTACCGATTGCACTTTGCTATTTGTACATTGATTTTTGACACATTGTTTGACACTTGCATTGCTGTCAAGTGTCAATTGGATTGGAAAACTATTTGAAATTTAAACTGTCCAACAGGGTAATATCACGTGGCAAAGTGTAAACCAAAGTGTACACCATAGTGTGCATGAAACACGGTTCTTACTGATTGAACTTTGCTATTTGTACATTGATTTTTGACACGTTGTCTGACACTCGCATTTCCTACAGATTGAACCTTGCTATTTGTACACTGAATTTTTACGCGTTCTTTGGCACTTGCAATGTTGTCAAGTGTCTATTAGATGGGAAAACTATTTGAAATTTAAACTGTCCAACAGGGTAGGGTCATGTGGCAAAGTGTAAACTAAAGTGTACACCATAGTGTATATGCAGCATGGTCCTTACCGATTGAACTTTGCTATTTGTACACTAATTTTTGACATGTTGTTTGACACTTGTATTATTGTCAAGTGTCAGTTGGATGGGTAAACTGTTTGAAATTTAAATTGTCCAATAGGATAATGTCATTTGGCAAAGTGTAAACTAAAGTGTACACCATTGTGTACATGTGGCAAGGTCCTTACCAATTGAATTTTGCGATTTGTACACAGATTTTTGACACGTTGTTTGACACTTGCATTGTTGTCAGGTGTCAATTTGACGGGATAACTATTTGAAATTTAGACAGTCCAATGGAGTAATGTCACGTGGCAAAGTGTAAAGTAAAGTGTACATGTAAGAAGGTTCTTACCAATTGAACTTTGCTACTTGTACACTAATTTTTGACTCATTGTTTGACACTTGCATTGTTGTCAAGTGTCAACTGGATGGAAAAATTGTTTGAAATTTAAACTGTCCAACAGGGCAATGTCACGTGCCCAAGTGTAAATTGAGGTGTACATGTAGCAAGGTTCATACCGATTGAACTTTGCTATTTGTCCATTAATTTTTGACAAGCCGTTTGACACTGCATTGTTGTTAAGTGTCATTTGGATGGGAAAACGATTTGAAATTTCTACTGTACAACAGGTAAATGTCACGTGGCATAGTGTAAACTAAAGTGTGTACACCATGGTGTACATGTAGCAATGTTCTTACCAATTTAACTATGCAATTTGTACGCTAATTTTTGACATGTTGTTTGACACTTACATTGTTGTCAAGTGTCAATTAGATGGGAAAATTGTTTGAAATTTGAGCTATCCAACAGTGTAATGTCACATGGCAAAGTGTAAATTAAAGTGTACACCGTAGTTTATATGTCGCAAGGTTCTTACCGATTGAACTTTGCTATTTGTGCACTGATTTTGGACACGTTGTTTGACACTTGCATTACTGTCAAGTGTCAATTGGATAGGAAAACTGTTTGAAATTTAAACTGTCCAACGGGGCAATGTCTCATGGCAAAGTGTAAACTAAAGTGTACACCATAGTGTACATGTGGCAAGGTCCTTACAGATTGAACTTTGCTATTTGTACACTAATTTTTGACACGTTGTTTGACACTTGCATTGTTGTCAAGTGTTAATCGAATGGAATAACATTTTGAAATTTAAACTGTCCAACAAGATATTGTCACGTGACAAAGTGTAAATTAAAGTGTACAACGTAGTGTACATGTAGCAAGGTTCTTACTGATTGAACTTTGCTATTTGTACACTAATTTTTGACACGTTGTTTGACACTTGCATTGTTGTCAAGTGTCAGATAGATGGGGAAACTGTTTGAAATTCAAATTGTCCAATAGAGTAATATCACGTGGCAAAGTGTAAACTAAAGTGTACACCATTGTGTACATGTGGCAAGGTCCTTACCGATTGAACTTTGCAATTTGTACACTAGTTTTCGACACGTTGTTTGACATTTGCATTGTTGTCAAGTGTCAATTGGATAGGAAAACTGTTTGAAATTTATACTGTCCAACAGGGTAATGTCATGTGGCTAAGTGAAAACTAAAGTGTGTACACTATGGTGTACATGTAGCAAGGTTCTTACCGATTGAACTTTGCTATTTGTACACTATTTTTTGACATATTGTTTGACACTTGCGTTGTTGTCAAGTGTCAATTGGATGAGAAAACTGTTTGAAATTTAAGTTGACCAACAGGGTAATGTCATGTGGCAAAGTGTAAATTAAAGTGTACACTATAGTGTACATGTAGCAAGGTTCTTACCGATTGAACTTTGCTATTTGCACACTGATTTTTGACTAGATGTTTGACACTTGCAATGTTATCAAGTGTCAACTGGATGAGAAAATTGTTTGAAATTTAAACTATCGAACAGGGTAATGTCACGCGCCAAAGTGTAAATTGAGGTGTACATGTAGCAATGTTCATACCGATTGAACTTTGATATTTGTCGATTGATTTTTGACAAGCCGTTTGACACTAGCATTGTTGTCAAATTTCAATTGAATGGGAAAATAGTTAGAAATGTATACTGTACAACAGGTCAATGTCACGTGGCAAAGTGTAAACTAAAGTGTGTACACCATGGTGTACATGTAGCAAGGTTCTTACCAATTGAACTATGTGATTTGTACACTGATTTTTGACATGTTGTTTGACACTTACATTGTTGTCAAGTGTCAATTGGATGGAAAAACTGTTTGAAATTTAAACTGTCCAGTAGAGTAGTGTCACGTGGCAAAGTTTAAACTAAAGTGTACACCATGGTGTATATGTCGCAAGGTTCTTACTGATTGAACTTTGCTATTTGTACACTATTTTTTGACACGTTGTTTGACACTTGTACTGTTGTCAAATGTCAATTATATGGAAAAAGTGTTTAAAATTTAAACTATCCAACAGCGTAACATCACATGCAAAGTGTAAATTTAAGTGCATACCATGGTGTACAAGTAGGAAGGTTCTTAATGATTGAACTTTGCTATTTGTACACTGATTTTCAACATGATGTTTGACACTTGCATTGTTGTCAAGTGTCAATTGGATGGAATAACTTTTTGAAATTTAAACTGTCCAATAGGATATTGTCGCGTGGCAAAGTGTAAACTAAAGTGTACAACATAATGTACATGTAGCAAGGTTCTTACCGATTGAACTTTGCTATTTGTATACTAATTTTTGACATGTTGTTTGACACTTGCATTGTTGTCAAGTGTCAGTTGGATGGGAAAACTGTTTGAAATTTAAATTGTCCAATAGGGTAATGTCACGTGGTAAAGTGCAAACTAAAGTGTACACAATTGTGTACATGTGGCAGGGTCCTTACCGATTGAACTTTGCGATTTGTACACTGATTTTTGACACATTGTTTGACACTTGCATTGTTGTCAAGTGTCAAATGGATGGGATAACTATTTGAAATTTAGACTGTCCAATGGAGAAATATCACGTGGCAAAGTGTAAAGTAAAGTGTACACCATAGTGTACATGTAGCAATGTTCTTACCGATTGAGCTTTGCTATTTGTACACTGATTTCTGACTAGTTGTTTGACACTTGCATTGTTGTCAAGTGTCAGCTGGATGGAAAAACTTTTTGAAATTTAAAATAATGAACAGGGCAAAGTCACTTGCCAAAGTGTAAATTGAGGTGTACATGTAGCAAGGTTCATACCGATTGAACTTTGCTATTTGTCAATTGATTTTTCACAAGCCGTTTAACACTAGCATTGTTGTCAAGGGTCAATTGGATGGGAAAATAGTTAGAAATTTATACTGTACAACAGGTCAATGTCACCTGGCAAAGTGTAAACTAAAGTGTGTACACCATGGTATACATGTAGCAAAGTTCTTACCAATTGAACTATGCGATTTGTACACTAATTTTTGACATGTTGTTTGACACGTACATTGTTCTCAAATGTCAATTGGATGGGAAAACTATTTGAAATTTAAACTATCCAGCAGAGTAGTGTCACGTGGCAAAGTTTAAACTAAAGTGTACACCATGGTGTACATGTTGCAAGGTTCTTACTAATTGAACTTTGCTATTTGTACACTAATTTTTGACACGTTGTTTGACACTTGCATTGTTGTCAAGTGTCATTTGAGTGGAAAAACTATTTAAAATTTAAACTGTCCAACAGGGTAATGTCACGTGGCCACGTGTGAACTAAAGTGTACACCATAGTGTACATGTGGTAATGTCCTTACTGATTGAACTTTGCTATTTGTACACTAATTTTCAACACGTTGTTTGACACTTGTATTGTTGTCAAGTGTCAATTGGATGGGAAAACTGTTTGAAATTTATACTGTCCAACAGGGTAATGTCATGTGGCTAAGTGAAAACTAAAGTGTGTGCACCATGGTGTACATGTAGCAAGATTTTTATCGATTGAACTTTGCTATTTGTACACCATTTTTTGACATATTGTTTGACACTTGCATTGTTGTCAAGTGTCAATTCGATGGGAAAACTGTTTGAAATTTAAGTTGTCCAACAGGGTAATATCACGTGGTAAAGTGTAAATTAAAGTGTACACCATAGTGTACATGTCGTATGGTTCTTACCGATTGAACTTTGCTATTTGTGCATTGATTTTTGACACGTTGTTTGACACTTGCATTGTTCTCAAGTGTCAATTGGATCAAAAAACTACTTGAAATTTAAACTATCCAACTGTGTAATGCCACGTGGTAAAGTGTAAACTAAGGTGTACATGTAGCAAGGTTCGTACCGATTGAACTTTGCTATTTGTACTTTGTTTTTTAACATGTTGTTTGACACTTGCATTGTTGTGAAGTGTCAATTGGATGTGAAAATTATTTGAAATTTATACTGCCAACAAGCTAATGTCATGTGGAAAAGTGTAAACTAAAGTGCGTACACCATGGTGTATATATAGTAAGGTTCTTACCGATTGAACTTGGCTATTTGTACACTGATTTTGGATATGTTGTTTGACACTTGCATTGTTGTCAAGTGTCAATTGGATGGAAAAACTGTTTGAAATTTAAGCTGTCCAACAGGGTAATGTCACGTGAGGAAATGTAGATTGAAGTGTACACCATAGTGTACATGTCGCAAGGTTCTTATCGATTGAACTTTTCTATATGTGCACTGATTTTTGACACGTTGTTTGACACTTGCATTGTTTTTAAGTGTCAATTGGATGAAAAAACTATTTGAAATTTAAACTGGCCAACAAGGTAATGACCCGTGGAAAAGTGTTAACTAGAGCGTACACCATAGTGTACATGTCGCAAGATTCTTACCGATTGAACTTTGCTAGTTGTACACTGATTTTTGACACGTTGTTTGACACTTGCATTGTTGTTCAAGTGTCAATTAGATGGGAAAACTGTTTGAAATTTAAACTGTCCAACAGAGTAACGTCACGTGTCAAAGTGTTAATTTAAGTGTACATCATAGTGTACATGTAGTAAGGTTCTTTCCGATTGAACTTTGCTATTTGTACATTGATTTTTGACACGTTGTTTGACACTTGCATTGTTGTCAAGTGTTAATTAGGTGGGAAAACTGTTTAAAATTTAAACTGTCCAACAGGGTAATGTCCCGTGGCCAAGTGTAAACTAAAGTGTGCACCGTAGTGTACATGTGGCAAGATCCTTACTGATTGAACTTTTGCTATTTGTACACTTATTATTTACACGTTGTTTGGCACTTGCATTGTTGTCAAGTGTCAATTGGCTGAGAAAACTGTTTGAAGTTTAAGCTGTCCAACAGTGTAATGTCACGTGGCAAAGTGTAAGCTAAAGTGTACACCATCGTGTACATGTAGCAAGGTCTTAGCGATTGAACTTTTCTATTTGTACACTAATTTTTGCCACATTGTTGGACACTTGCATTGTTGTCAAGTATCAATTGGATGAGAAAACAATTTGAAATATAAACTATCTAACAGGGTAATGTCAAGTGAAAAAGTGTAAACTAAAGTGTACACCATTGTGTACATATAGCAAGGTCCTTACCGATTGAACTTTGCTGTTTGTACACCGATTTTTGACACGTTGTTTGACACTTGCATTGCTGTCAGGTGTCAATTGGGTGGGAAAACTTTTGAAATTTAAACTGTTCAACAGGGTAATGTCACGTGGCAAAGTGTAAACTAAGGTTTACATGTAGCAAGGTTCATACCGATTGACCTTTGCTGTTTGTACTTTGATTTTTGACACGTTGCTTAACACTTTCATTATTATCAACTGTCAATTGGATGGGAAAACTATTTGAAATTTATACTGTCCAACAGGTAAATGTCACGAGGCAAGATGAAAACTAAAGTGTGTACACCATGGTGTACATGTAGCAAGGTTCTTATCGATTAAACTTTTGCTATTTTGTACGCCGATTTTTGACATTTTGTTTGGCACTTGCATTGTTGTCAAGTAACAATTGGATGGGAAAGTTGTTTGAAATTTAAGTTGTCCAACAGGGTAATGTCACGTGGTAAAGTGCAAATTAAAGTGTACACCATAGTGTACATGTCGCAAGGTTCTTATCGATTGAACTTTGCTATTTGTTCACTGATTTTTTACACGTTGTTTGACACTTGAATTGCCGTCAAGTGTCAATTGGATGGGAAAACTATTTGAAATTTAAACTGTCCAACAGTGTAATGCCACGTGGTAAAGTGTAAACTATGGTGTACATGTTACAATGTTTATACCGATTGAACTTTTCTATTTGTACTTTATTTTTTGACACGTTGTTTGACACTTGCATTGTTGTCAAGTATCAATTGGGTGGGAAAACTATTTGAAATTTTTACTGTCCAACAAGGTAATGTCACATGGCAATGTGTAAACTAATGTGTACACCATAGTGTACATGTGGCAACGTCCTTACCGATTGAACTTTGCTATTTGTATACTGATTTTCGACACGTTGTTTGACATTTGTATTGTTGCCAAGTGTCAATTGGATGGAAAAACTATTTGAAATTTAAACTATCCAATAGAGTAATGTTATAGGGCAAAGTATAAACTAAAGTGTACACCATATTGTACATGTAGCAAGGTTCTTACCAACAGAACTTTGCGATATGTACACTGATTTTGGACACGTTGTTAGACACTTGCATTATTGTCAAGTGTTAATTGGATGGGAAAAATGTTTGAAATTTAAAATGTCGAACAAGATATTGTCACGTGGTAAAGTTTAAATTAAAGTGTGCACCATAGTGTACATTTAGCAATGTTCTTACCGATTGAAATTTGCTATTTGCACACTGATTTTTGACACGTTGTTTGACACTTGCATCGCATTGCTGTCAAGCGTCAATTGGATGGGAAAACTATTTGAAATTTAAACTGTCCAATAGGGTAATGTCACGTGGTAAAGTGTAAATTAAAGTGTACACCATAGTGTAAATGCAGTAAGGTTTTGACCGATTGAACTTAACTATTTGTACACTGACTTTTGACACGTTGTTTGACACATGCATCACTATCAAGTGTTAATTAGATGAGAAACTATTTGAAATTTAGACTGTCCAACAGGTTAATGTCACGTGGTAAAGTGAAAATTAAAGTGTACACCACAGTGTACATTTAGCAAGGTTCTTGCCGATTGAACTTTGTTATTTGTGCACTGATTTTAGACACGTTGTTTGACACTTGCATTGTCGTCAGGTGTTAATTATATGGGAAAACTATTTGAAATTTAAACTGTCCAACAGGGTAATGTCACGTGGCAAAGTGTAAACTAAAGTGTACACTATAGTGCACATGTAGCAAGGTTCTTACCGATTGAACTTTGCTATTTGTACATGATTGTTGACATGTTGCTC
This sequence comes from Olea europaea var. sylvestris, assembly GCF_002742605.1. NCBI lineage: Eukaryota > Viridiplantae > Streptophyta > Magnoliopsida > Lamiales > Oleaceae > Olea > Olea europaea. The sequence continues at coordinate 83,413 of NW_019238399.1, read as the reverse complement.
GACACTTGCATTGTTGTCAAATGTCAATTGGGTGGGAAAACTGCTTAAAATTTAAATTGTGAAATAGGGTAATGCCACGTGGCAAAGTGTAAACTAAAGTGTACACCATAGTGTATATATGGCAAGGTCATTATCGATTGAACTTTGCTATTTGTACACTGATTTTCGACAAGTTGTTTGACACTTGCATTGTTGTCAAGTGTCAGTTGGATGGGAAAATTGTTTGAAATTTATACTTTTCGATATTGTAATGTGATGTGGAAAAGTGTTAAACTAAAGTGTACACCATAGTGTACATGTAACAAGGTTCTTACTGATTGAACTTTGCTATTTGTACAATGATTTTTGACATGTTTTACGACACTTGCATTATTGTCAAGTATCAATTGGGTGGGAAAATGTTTGAAGTTTAAATTGTCCAACAAGGTAATGTCATGTATCAAAGTGTAAATTAAAGTGTACACCATAGTATACATGTGGTAAGGTCCTTACCGATTGAACTTTGCTATTTGTACACTGATTTTCGACATATTGTTTGACACTTGTATTGTTATCAATTGTTAATTGGATGGGAAAACCGTTTGAAATTTAAACTGTCCTATAGGGTAATGTCACGTGGCAAAGTGTAAACTAAAGTGTACACCATAGTGTACATATAGCAAGGTCCTTGCCGATTGAACTTTATTATTTGTATACTGATTTCTGACACGTTGTGTCACACTTGCATTGTTGTCAAGTGTCAATTAGATGGGAAAATTTTTTGAAATTTAAACTGTCCAACAGGGTAATGTCATGTGGCAAAGTGTAAATTAAAGTGTACACCATTGTGTACATTTAGCAAGGTTCTTACCAATTGAACTTTCCTATTTGTACACTGATTTTTGACACGTTGTTTGACACTTGCATTGTTGTCAAGTGTCAATTGGATTCGAAAACTATTTAAAATTTAAACTGTCCAGTAGAGTAATGTGACGTGGCAAAGTGTGAATTAAAGTGTACACCGTAGTGTACATGTAGCAAGGTTCTTACCGATTGAACTTTGCTATTTGTACATTGATTTTCAGAACGTTGTTCAACACTTGCATTGTTGTCAAGTGTCAATTGGATGGGAAAATTATTTGAAATTTAAATAGTCCAACAGGGTAATGACACGTGGCAAAGTGTAAACTAAAGTGTACACCATAGTGTACAAGCCGCAACGTTCTTACCGATCGAAGTTTGCTATTTGCACACTAATTTTTGACAAGCTATTTGACACCTGCATTGTTGTCAAGTGTCAATTGGATGGAAAAACTGGTTGAAATTTAATGGTCCAATAGGTTAATGTCACATGGCAAAGTGTAAACTAAAGTGTACACCGTAGTGTACATGTGGCAAGGTCCTTACCGATTGTACTTTGCTATTTGTACACTGATTTTCAACACGTTTTTTGACACTTGCATTGTTGCCAAGTGTCAATTGGATGAGAAAACTATTTGAAACTTAAATTGTCTAGAAGGGTAATGTCACGTGGAATAATGTAAACTAAAGTGTAAACCGTAGTGTACATGTAGCAGGGTCCTTATCAATTGAACTTTGCTATTTGTACACTCATTTTTGACATGTTATTTGACACTTGCATTGTTGTAAAGTGTCAATTGGATGGAAAAACTGTCTCACTCGATAATGTTACGTGGTAAAGTGAAAACTAAGGTGTACATGTAGCATGGTTCACACCGATTGAACTTTGCTGTTTGCACTTTGATTTTTGACATGTTGTTTGACACTTGTATTGTTATCTAGTGTCATTTGGATGGGAAAACTATTTGAAATTTATGCTGTCCAAGAGGTTAATGTCACGTGGCAAAGTGAAAACTAAAATGTGTACACCATGATGTATATGCAGCAAGGTTCTTATCGATTGAACTTTGCTATTTATACACTAATTTTTGACATGTTGTTTGACACTTGCATTGTTGTCAAGTGTCAATTGGATGAGAAAACTGTTTGAAATTTAAGTAGTCCAATAGGGTAATTTCACGTGGCAAAGTGTAAATTAATGTGTACACCATAGTGTACTTGTCGCATGGTTCTTACCGATTGAACTTTACTATTTGTGCACTGATTGTTGACACGTTGTTTAACACTTTCATTTTGTCAAGTGTCAGTTGGATGGGAAAACAACATGAAATTTAAACTGTCTAACAGTGTAATGCCACGTGGCAAAGTATAAACTAAGGTGTACATGTAGCAAGGTTCATACCAATTGAACTTTGCTGTTTGTACTTTGCTTTTTGACACATTGTTTGACACTTGCATTGTTGTCAAGTGTCAAATGGATGTGAAAACTACTTGAAATTTATATTGCAAACATGTTAATGTCACACGGCAAAGTGTAAACTAAGGTGTACATGCCGCAAGGTTCTAATCGATTGAACTTTGCTATTTGTACACTGATTTTGAACATGTTTTTCAACACTTGCATTGTTGTCAGGTATCAATTGGATGGAAAAAATTGTTTGAAATTTAAATGGTCCAACAGAGTAATGTCACGTGGCGAAGTGCAAATTAAAGTGTACACCATAGTGTACATGTGACAAGATCCTTACCGATTGAACTTTGCCATTTCTACACTGATTTTCGACACGTTGTTTGACACTTGCATTGTTGTCAAGTGTCAATTGGATGGGAAAACTATTTTTAAATTTAAACTTTCCAATAGGGTAATGTCACGTGGCAAAGTGTAAACTAAAGTGTACACCATAGTGTACATGTAGCAAGGTCCTTACCAATTGAGCTTTGCTATTCGTGCACTGATTTTAGACACGTTGTTTGACAATTACAATGTTGTCAAGTGTTAATTAGATGGGAAAATAGTTTGAAATTTAAATTGTCCAACAGGGTAATGTCACTTCGTAATGTGTAAATTAAAGTGTACACCATAGTGTACATTTAGCAAGGTTCTTACCGATTGCACTTTGCTATTTGTACACTGATTTTTGACACGTTGTTTGACACTTGCATTGTTTTCAAGTGTCAATTGGATGTGAAAACTTTTTGAAATTTAAACTGTCTAACAGGGTAATGTCACGTGGCAAAGTGTATACTAAATTGTAAACCGTAGTGTACATGTAGCAAGGTCCATACCGATTGAACTTCGCTATTTGTACACTGATTTTTAACACGTTATTTGACACTTGAATTGTTGTCAAGTGTCAATTGGATGGGAAAACTGTTTGAAATTTAAACTGTCCGATAGGGTAATGTCACGTGGCAAATCGTAAACTAAAGTGTACACCATAGCGTACATGTAGCAAGGTTCTTACTGACTGAACTTTGCTATTTGTACGCTAATTTTCGATACATTGTTTGACATTTGCGTTGTTGTCAAGTGTCAATTGGATGGGAAAACTATTGGAAATTTAAACTGTCCGACAGGGTAATGTTACGTGGCATAGCGTAAATTAAAGTGTACACCATAGTGTACATTTTGCAAGGTTCTTACCGATTGAACTTTGCTATTTGAACACTAATTTTCGACATGTTGTTTGACATGTGCATTGAATTGGAAAATTGTTTGAAATTTAAACTGTCCAGTAGAGTAATGTGACGTGCCAAAGTGTGAACTAAAGTGTACACCATAGTGTACATGTAGTAAGGTTTCTTACCGATTGAACTTTGCTAATTTTACACTGATTTCAGACATGTTGTTCGACACTTGCATTGTTGTCAAGTGTTAATTGGATGGGAAAACTGTTTGAAATTTAAACAGTCCAACAGGGTGATGACACATGGTAAAGGGTAAACTAAAGTATACACCATAGTGTACCTGTCACAAGGTTCTTACCAATTGAACTTTCCTGTTTTTACACTGAATTTTTTGGCACGTTGTTTGACATTTGCATTGTTGTCAAGTGTCAATTGGATGGAAAAATAGTTTGAGATTTAAGCTGTCTAACAAGGTAATGTCACGTGACAAAGTGTAAACTAAACTGTGCACCATGGTGTACATGTAGCAAGGTTTTCACCGATTGAACTTTGCTATTCGTACACTATTTTTTGACACATTGTTTGACATTTGCATCGTTGTCATGTGTCAATTGGGTGGGAAAACTGTTGAAATTTAAACTGTCCAACAGGGTAATGTTACGTGGCATAGCGTAAATTAAAGTGTATACCATAGTGTACATTTGGCAAGGTTCTTACCGATTGAACTTTTCTATTTGAACACTAATTTTCGGCACGTTATTTGACACTTGCATTGGATGGGAAAATTGTTTGAAATTTAAACTGTCCAGTAGATTAATCTGACGTGGCAAAGTGTGAACTAAAGTGTACACCGTAGTGTAGATGTAGTAAGGTTCTTACCTAATGAACTTCGCTAATTTTTCATTGATTTTTGACACGTTGTTCGACACTTGCATTGTTGTCAAGTGTTAATTGGATGGGAAATTTTTTTGAAATTTAAACAGTCCAACAGGGTAATGACACATGGCAAAGTGTAAACTAAAGTGTACACCATAGTGTACCTGTCGTAAGGTTCTTACGAATTGAACTTTACTATTTGTACATTGATTTTTAGCACGTTGTTTGACACATGCATTGTTGTCAAGTGCCAATTAGATGGGAAAGCTGTTTGAAATTTAAATTGTCTAACATTGTAATGTCACGTGGCAAAGCGTAAACTAAAGTGTACACCGTAGTGTATACATGGCAAGGTCCTTACCGATTGAACTTTGCTATTTGTACATAGATTTTCGACACGTTGTTTCACACATGTATTGTTGTCAAGTGTCATTTAAATGGAAAAACTATATGAAATCTAAGCTGTCCAATATAGTAATGTCACGGGGTAAAGTGTAAACTAAAGTGTACCCCATAGTATACATGTAGCAAGGTTCTTACCGATTGAACTTTGCTATTTGTACACTGATTTTTGTCACGTTGTTTGACACTTGTATTATTGTCAAGTGTCAATTGTATGGAAAAATTGTTTGAAATTTAAACAGTCCAATAGGGTAATGACACGTGGCAAAGTGTAAACTAAAGTTTACACCATAATGTACATGTGGCAAAGTTCTTACTGATTGACCTTTGCTATTTGTACATTGATTTTTGACACTTTTTTTGACACTTGTATTTTTGTCAGGTGTCATTTAGACTAGATAACTATTTGAAATTTAAACTGTCCAATAGGGTAATGTTACATGGTAAAGTGTAAATTAAAGTGTACACCACAGTATACATGCAGCAAGGTTCTTACCGATTGAACTTTGCTAATTTTACACTGATTTTTAACAAGTTGTTTGACACTTGCTTTGTTGTCAAATGTCGATTGGATAGGAAAATTGTTTGAAATTTAAACAGTCCAACAAGGTAATGACACGTGGTAAAGTGTAAACAAAAGTGTACACAATAATGTACCTGTCATAAGGTTCTTACCAATTGAACTTTTCAATTTGTATACTGATTTTTGACACGTTGTTTGACACTTGCATTGTTGTCAAGTGTCAATTGGATGGTAAAATAGTTTGAAATTTAAACTATCCAGCAGGGTAATATCACGTGGCAAAGTGTAAACTAAAATGTGCACCATGGTGTACATGTGACAAGGTTCTTACCGATTGAACTTTCTTATTCGTACACTGATTTTCGACACGTTGTTTGTCGTCCAGTGTCAATTGACTGGGAAAACTATTTGAAATTTAAAGTGTCCAACAGGGTAATGTCACGTGGCAAAGAGTAAACTAAAATGTACATCATAATGTACATGTAGCAATGTTCTTACCGATTGAACTTTGCTATTTGTACACTAATTTTCGACACGTTGTTTGACACTTGCATTGTTGTCAAGTGTCAATAGGATGGGAAAATGGTTTGACATTTAAATTGTCCAACGAGGTAATGTCACGTGGGAAAGAGTAAACTAAAGTGTACACCATAGTGTACATGTAGGAATGTTCTTATGGATTGAACTTTGCTATTTGTACACAGATTTTTGACATGTTGTTTGACACTTGCATTGTTGTCAAGTGTCAATTAGGTGGAAAAACTATTTAAAATTTAAACAGTCAAACAGGGTAATGTCACGTGGTAAAGTGTAAACTAAAGTGTACACCACAATGTACATGGAGTAAGGTCCTTATCGATTGAACTTTTCTATTTGTACACTGATTTTCGACATGTCGTTTGATACTTGCATTGTTGTCAAGTGTCAATTAGATGGGAAAACTATCTGAAATTTAAATCGTCCAACGGGGTAATGTCACGTGGCAAAGAGTAAACTAAAGTGTACATTTAGCAAGGTCCTTGCCGATTGAACTTTGCTATTAGTACACTGATTTTCGACACATTGTTTGACACTTGTATTGTTGTCAAGTGTCAATTGGATGGAAAAATTGTTTGAAATTTAAACTGTCCTATAGAGTAATGTCACGGGGCAAAGTGTAAACTAAAGTGTACACCATAGTGTACATGTAGCAAGGTTCTTATCGATTGAACTTTGTTATTTGTACACTGATTTTTGACACGTTGTTTGACACTTACATTTTCGTCAAGTGTCAATTGGATGGGAAAACTATTTAAAATTTAAACTGTCCAATAGGGTAATCTGGCAAAGTGCAAACTAAAGTGTACACCATAGTGTACATGTAGCAAGATTCTTACCGACTGAACTTCGCAATTTGTACATTGATTTTTGGCACGTTGTTTGACACTTGCATTGTTCTCAAATGTCAATTAGTTGAGAAATTTTTTTGAAATTTAAACTTTCCAGCAGGGTAGTGTCACGTGGTAAAGTGTACACTAAAGTGTGCTCCAAAGTGTAAACGTCGCAGGATTCTTACCGATTGAACTTTGTTATTTGTATCCTGATTTTTTGACACGTTGTTTGACACTTGCATTGTTATCAAGTGTCAATTGGATCGGAAAACTGTTTGAAATTTAAACTGTCCAATAGGGTAATGTCACGTGGTAAAGTGTAAACTAAAGTGTACACCATAGTGTACATATAGCAAGGTCCTTACCGATTGAACATTGCTATTTTTACATTGATTTGTGACATGTTGTTTGACCCTTGCAATGCTGTCAAGTGTTAATTGGATGGGAAAACATTTTGAAATTTAAACTGTCCAACGGGGTAATGTCACGTGGTAATGTGTAAATTAAAATGTAGACCATAGTTTACATTTAGTAAGGTTCTTGTCGATTAAACTTTCCTATTTGTACACTGATTTTTGACACGTTGTTTGACACTTGCATTGTTGTCAAGTGTCAATTGGATAGGAAAATTGTTTGAAATTTAAACTGTCCAATTGGGTAATATGACGTGGCAAAGTTTAAATTAAAGTTTGCACCATAGTGTACATTTAGTAAGGTCCTTACTGATTGAACTTTGCTATTTGTACACTGATTTTTGAAACGTTGTTTGACACTTGCATCGCTATCAAGTGTCAATTGAATGGGAAAATTGTTTGAATTTTAAACTGTCCAACAGGGTAATGTCACATGGTAAAGTGTAAACTAAAGTGTACGACATAGTTTAAATGTAGTAAGGTTCTGACCGATTGAACTTTGCTATTTGTACACTGAATTTTGACACATGCATCACTGTCAAGAGTTAATTGGATGGGAAAACTATTTGAAATTTAAATTTTCTAATAGGGTAATGTCACGTGGCAAAGTGTAAATTAAAGTGTACACCATAGTGTACATTTAGCAAGGTTCTTACCAATTGAAATTTGCTATTTGTACACTGATTTTTGACACGTTGTTTGACACTTACTATGTTGTCAGGTTTTAATTATATGGGAAAACTATTTAAAATTTAAACTGTCCAATAGGGTAATGTCACGTGACAAAGTGTAAGCTAAAGTATACACTATAGTATACATGTAGCGAGGTTCTTACCGATTGAACTTTGCTATTTGTACATTGATTCTTGACACGTTGCCCGACACGTGCATTGTTGTCAAGTGTCAATTGGCCGGGAAAGCCGCATAAAATTTAAATTGTCCAACAAGGTAACGCCACATGGCAAGGTCCTTACCGGTTGAACTTTGCTATTTGTACACTATTTTTTGACACGTTGTTTGACACTTGCATTGTCGTCAAGTCAATTGGATGGGAAAACGGTTTGAAATTTAAACTATCCAACAGGGTAATGTCACATGGCAAAGTCTAAACTAAAGTGTGCACCATGGTGTACATGTAGCAAGGTTCTAACCAATTGAACTTTGCTATTCGTACACTGATTTTCGACACGTTGTTTGGCACTTGCATTGTTGTCAAGTGTCAATGGGATGGGGAAACTGTTTGAAATTTAAAGTGTCCAATGGGGTAATGTCACGTGGCAAAGAATAAACTAAAGTGTACACTACAGTGTACATATAGCAATGTTCTTACGGATTGAACTTTGCTATTTATACACTGATTTTCGACATGTTGTTTGACACTTGCATTATTGTCAAGTTTCAATTGGATGGAAAAACTATTTGAAATTTAAATTGTCCAATGGGGTAATGCCACGTGGCAAAGAGAAAACTAAATTGTACACCATAATGTACATGTAGCAATGTTCTTACCGATTGAACTTTGCTATTTGTACCCTGATTTTTGAAACGTTGTTAGACACTTGCATTGTTGTCAAGTGTCAATTGGGTGAAAAAAATATTTAAAATTTAAACAGTCCAACAGGGTAATATCACGTGGTAAATTGTAAACTAAAGTGTACACCGTAGTGTATATGTAACAAGGTTCTTACTGATTGAACTTTGCTATTTGTACACTGATTTTTGACACGTTGTTCAACACTTGCACTGTTATCAAGTGTCAATTGGATGAGGAAATTGTTTGAAATTTAAACAGTCCAGCGGGGTAATGACACATGCCAAAGTGTAAACTAAAGTGTATACCATAGTGTACATGTAGCAAGGTCTTTACCGATTGAACTTTCCTATTTGTACACTGATTTTTGACACGTTGTTTCACACTTGCATTATTGTCAAGTGTCAATTGGATGGGAAAACATTTTGAAATTTAAATTGTCTAACAAGGTAATGTCACATGGTGAAGTGTAAATTAAAGTGCACACCATAGTGTACATTTAGAAAAGTTCTTACCGATTAAACTTTCCTATTTGTACACTGATTTTTGACATGTTGTTTGATACTTGCGTTGCGGTCAAGTGTCAATTGAATTCGAAAACTATTTGAAATTTAAACTGTCAAACAGTTTAATGTCATGTGGCAAAGTATAAACTAAAGTGTACACCATAGTGTACATGTGGCTAGGTCCATACCAATTGAACTTTGCTAATTGTACACTGATTTTCGACACGTTGTTTCACACTTGCATTGCTGTCAAGTGTCAATTGGATGGGAAAATCTTTTGAAATCTAAACTGTACAGCAAGGTAATATCATGTGGTAAAGTGTAAATTAAAGTGTACACCATAGTCTTACCGATTGAACTTTCCTATTTGTACACTGATTTTTGACACGTTGTTCAACACTTACATTGTTGTCAAGTATCAATCGGATTCCAAATCTATTTGAAATTTAAATTGTCCAGTAGAGTAATTTGACGTGGCAAAGTTTGAACTAAAGTGTACGCCGTAGTGTACATGTAGCAAGGTTCTTACCGATTCAACTTTGCTATTTGTACACTGATTTTTGACACGTTGTTCGGCACTTGCATTGTTGTCAAGTGTCAATTGGATGGGAAAATTGTTTGAAATTTAGACAGTCCAACAGGGTAATGACATGTGGAAAAGTGTAAACTAAAGTGTACACCATAGTGTACCTGCTGAAAGGTTCTTACCGATGGAACTTTGCTAATTACACACTGATTTTTGACACGTTTGATACTCGCATTGTTGTCAACTGTTAATTAGATGGGAAAATTGTTTGAAATTTAATCTGTCCAGAGGGTCACATGGCAAAGTGTAAACTAAAGTGGACATCATAATGTACATGTGGCAAGATCCTTACCGATTGAACTTTGCTATTTGCACACTGATTTTCGACACGTTATTTTACAGTTGCATTGTTGTCATGTGTCAATTGGATGGAAAAACTGTTTGAAATTTAAACTTTCCAATATGGTAATGTCATGTGGCAAAGTGTAAACTAAAGTGTACACCATAGTGTACATGTAGCAAGGTCCTTACCGATTGAGCTTTGCTATTTGTACACTGATTTTCAACATGTTGTTTGACACTTACATTGTTGTCAAGTGTCAATTGGATGGTAAAACTTTTTGAAATTTAAATAATCCAACAGGGTAATGTCACGTGGCAGTGTAAATTAAAGTGTACATCATAGTGTTCATTAAGCAAGGTTCTTACCGACTGAACTTTCCTATTTGTACACTGATTTTTGACACGTTGTTTGACACTTGCATTGTCATCAAGCATCAATTAGATTTGAAAACTATTTGAAATTTAAATAGTCCAGTAGAGTAATGTGACGTGGCAAAGTGTGAAATAAAGTGTACACCGTAGTGTACATGTAGCAAGGTTCTTACCGATTGAACTTTGCTATTTGTACACTGATTTTTGACACGTTGTTCAACACTTACATTGTTATCAAGTGTCAATTGGATGAGGGAATTCTTTGAAATTTAAACAGTGCAACAAGGTAATGACACGTGCCAAAGTGTAAGTTAAAGTGTACACCATAGTGTAAATGTAGCAAGTCTTTACCGATTGAACTTTCCTATTCGTATACTGATTTTTGACACGTTGTTTTACACTTGCATTATTGTCAAGTGTCAATTGGATGGGAAAACATTTTGAAATTTAAACTGTCCAACAGGGTAATGTCACATGGCAAAGTGTAAATTAAAGCGCACACCATAGTGTACATTTAGAAAAGTTCTTACCGATTAAACGTTCCTACTTGTACACTGATTTTTGACACGTTGTTTGACACTTGCGTTGCGGTCAAGTGTCAATTGGATTCGAAAACTGTTTGAAATTTAAACTGTCCAACAGTTTAATGTCACGTGGCAAAGTGTAAACTAAAGTGTACACCATAGTGTACATGTAGCTAGGTCCATACCAATTGAACTTTGCTAATTGTACACTGATTTTCGACACGTTGTTTCACACTTGCATTGCTGTCAAGTGTCAATTAGATGGGAAAACCTTTTGAAATTTAAACTATACAACAGGGTAATGTCATGTGGCAAAGTGTAAATTAAAGTGTACACCATAATGTACATTTAGCAAGGTTCTTACCGATTGAACTTTCCTATTTGTACGCTGATTTTTGACACGTTGTTTGACACTTGCATTGTTCTCAAGTGTCAATTGGATTCCAAAACTGTTTGAAATTTAAACTGTCCAGTAGAGTAATGTGACATGGCAAAGTGTGAACTAAAGTGTACACCGTAGTGTACATGTAGCAAGATTCTTACCGATTCAACTTTGCTATTTGTACACTAATTTTTGACACGTTGTTCGGCACTTGCATTGTTGTCAAGTGTCAATTGGATGGGAATATTGTTTGAAATTTAAATAGTCCAACAGGGTAATGACACGTGGTAAAGTGTAAACTAAAGTGTATACCATAATGTACCTGCCGCAAGGTTCTTACCGATTGAACTTTGCTATTTGCACACTGATTTTTAACACTTTGTATTGTTGTCAAGTGTCAATTGGATGGGAAATCTGTTTGAAATTTAAACTACCCAACAGGGTAATATCACGTGGCAAAGTGTAAACTTAAGTGTACACCATGGTGTACATGTGGTAAGGTCCTTACCGATTGAACTTTCCTATTTGTACGCTGATTTTCGGCACGTTGTTTGACACTTGTATTGTTGTCGTGTGTTAATTGGATGGAAAAACTATTTGAAATTTAAACTTTCCAATAGGATAATGTCACGTGGCAAAGTGTAGACTAAAGTGTACACTATAGTGTACATGTAGCAAGATCCTTACCGATTGAACTTTGCTATTTGTACATTGATGTTTGACACGTTGTTTGACACTTGCATTGTTGTCAAGTGTCAATTGGATGAGAAAACTATTTGAAATTTAAACTGCCTAGCAGAGTAATGTCACACGGTAAAATGTAAACTAAAGTGTAAACCATAGTGTATATGTAGAAAGGTTCTTATCGATTGAACTTTGCTATTTGTACACTGATTTTTGACACGTTTGACACTCGCATTATTGTCAAGTGTAAAGTGGATGTTAGAACTGTTTGAAATTTAAATTATCCAACAGGGTAATGTCACATGGCAAAGTGTAAACTAAAGTGTAAACCATAGTGTACATTTAGCAAGGTCCTTACCGATTGAACTTCGCTATTTGTACACTAATTTGGACATGTTGTTTGACACTTGCATTTTTGTCAAAGGTCAATTGGATGAAAAAATTGTTTGAAATTTAAAATATCCAATAGGGTAATGTCACGTGGCAAAGTGTAAACTAAAGTGTACACCATAGTGTACATATAGTAAGGTTCTTACCGATTGAACTTTGCTAATTTTACACTGATTTTTGACACGTTATTCGACACTTGCATTGTCGTCAAGTGTAAATTGGATGGGAAAATTGTTTGAAATTTAAACAGTCCAAAAGGGTAATGAAATGTGGTAAACTGTAAACTAAAGTGTACACCATAGTGTATCTGTCGCAAGGTTCTTACCAATTGAACTTTTCTATTTGTACACTGATTTTTGACACGTTGTTTTACACTTGTATTGTTGTCAAGTGACAATTGGATTGGAAAATAGTTTTAAATTTAAGCTGTCCAGCAGGGTAATGTCACGTGGCAAAGTATAAAATAAAGTGTGCACCATGGTGTACATGTAACAAGTTTCTTACCGATTGAACTTTGCTATTCTTAAACTAATTTTTGACACGTTGATTGATAGTTCCATTGTTGTCAAGTGTCAATTTGATGGGAAAACTGTTTGAAATTTAAAGTGTCCAATGGGGTAATATCATGTGGCAAAGAGTAAACTAAAGTGTACACCATAGTGTACATGTAACAATGTTCTTACCAATTGAACTTTACTATTTGTACACTAATTTTTGACACGTTGTTCAACACTTGCATTGTTGTCAAGTGTCAATTGGGTGGAAAAACTATTTAAAATTTAAACAGTCCAACATGGTAATGTCAAGTGGCAAAGTGTACACCATAATGTACAAGGTGCAAGGTCCTTATAGATTGAACTTTGATATTTGTACACTGATTTTCGACACGTTGTTTGACACTTATATTGTTATCAAGTGTCAATTGGATGGAAAAACTGTTTGAAATTTAAATTGTCCAATGGGGTAACGTCACGTGACAAAGAGTAAACTAAATTATACATCATAGTGTACATGTAGCAAGGTCCTTGCCGATTGAACTTTGCAATTTGTACACTAATTTTTGACACGTTGTTTGACACTTGTATTGTTGTCAAGTGTCAGTTGCATGGAAAAACTATTTGAAATTTAAACTGTCCAATAGAGTAATGTCACAGAGCAAAGTGTAAACTAAAGCGTACACCATAGTGTACATGTAGTAAGGATCTTAACGATTGAACGTTGTTATTTGTACACTGATTTTTGACACGTTGTTTGACACTTACATTTTTGCTAAGTGTCAATTGGATGAGAAAATTGTTTGAAATTTAAACTGTCCAACAGGGTAATCTGGCAAAGTGTAGACTAAGGTGTACACCATAGTGTACATGTAGCAAGGTTCTTACCTATTGAACTTTACAATTCGTACATTGATTTTTGACACATTGTGGGACACTTGCATTGTTCTCAAGTGTCAATTAGATGAGAGAACTTTTTCAAATTTAGATTGTCTAGCAGGGTAGTGTCACGTAGCAAAGTGTACACCAAAGTGTACACGTCGCAAGATTCTTATCGATTGAACTTTAATACTTGTACACTGATTTTTGACACGTTGTTTGACACTTGCATTGTTATCAAGTGTCAATTGGATGGAAAAACTGTTTGAAATTTAAACTGTCCAATAGGGTAATCACACGTGGCAAAGTGTAAACTAAAGTATATACCATAGTGTACATATAGCAAGGTCCTTACCGATTGAACTTTGCTATTTTTACATTGATTTGCGACACGTTGTTTGACACTTACATTTTTGTCAAGTGTCAATTGGATGGAAAAATTGTTTGAAATTTAAACTGTCTAACAGGGTAATGTCATGGTTAAGTGTAAACTAAAGTGTACACCATAGTTTAAATGTAGCAAGGTTCTAACCGATTGAACTTTGCTATTTGTACACTGACTTTTGACACGTTGTTTGACACACGCGTCACTGTCAAGTGTTAATTGGATAGGAAAACTATTTGAAATTTAAACTGCCCAACAGGGTAATGTCACGTGACAAAGTGTAAATTAAAGTGTACACTATAGTGTACATTTAGCAAGGTTCTTACCGATTGAACTTTGCTATTTATACACTGATTTTTAACAAGTTGTTTGGCACTTGCGTTGTTGTCAGGTGTCAATTATATGAGAAAACTATTTGAAATTTAAACTGTCCAACAGGGTAATTTCACGTGGCAAAGTGTAAACTAAAGTGTACACCATAGTGTACATGTAGCAAGGTTATTTCCGATTGAACTGTGCCATTTGTACACTGATTGTTGACACGTTGCTCGACACTTGCATTGTTGTCAAGTGTCAATGCGCTGGGAAAATTGCTTAAAATTTAAATTGCCTAACAGGGTAATGTCACATGACAAATTGTAAACTAAAGTGTACACCATAGTGTAAATATGGCAACGTCCTTACCGATTGAACTTTACTATTTGTACACTGATTTTTAACAAGTTGTTTGACACTTGTATTGTTGTCAAGTGTTAATTGGATCGGAAAACTATTTTAAATTTAAACTTTTCAATAGAGTAATGTGACATGGAAAAGTGTAAACTAAAATGTACACCATAGTGTACATGTAGCAAGATTCTTACTGATTGAACTTTGCCATTTGTACACTGATTTTCGACTCGCTGTTTCACACTTGCATTGTAGTCAAGTGTCAATTGGATGGAAAAACTTTTTGAAATTTAAACTGTCTAATAGGGTAATGTCACGTGGCAAAGTGTAAATTAAAGTGTACACCATAATGTACATTTAGCAAGGTTCTTCTCGATTGAACTTTCCTATTTGTACACTGATTTTTGATACGTTGTTGGACACTTGCATTGTTGTCGAGTGTCAATTAGATTTGAAAACTGTTTGAAATTTAAATGTCCAATAGAGTAATGTGACGTGGCAAAGTGTAAACTAAAGTGTACACCGTAGTGTACATGTAGCAAGGTTTTTACCGATTGAGCTTTGTTATTTGTACATTGATTTTTGGCACATTGTTCAGCACTTGCACTGTTGTTAAGTGTCAATTGGATGGGAAAATTATTTGAAATTTAAATTGTCCAACAGGGCAATGTGACGTGGCAAAGTGTAAACTAAAGTGTGCACCATAGTGTACCTGCCGCAAGGTTCTTACCGATCAAACTTTGCTATTTGCACACTGATTTTTGACACGTTGTTTGACACTTGCATTGTTGTCAAGTGTCAATTGGATGGGAAAATTGTTTAAAATTTAAACAATCTAACACTATTTGCACACTGATTTTTGACACGTTGTTTGACACTTGCATTGTTGTCAAGTGTCAATTGGATGGGAAAATTGTTTAAAATTTAAACTGTCCAACAGGGTAATGTCACGTGGCAAAGTGTAAACTAAAGTATACACCATAATGTACACGTGGAAGATCCTTGCCGATTGAACTTTGCTGTTTGTACACTGATTTTCAACACATTGTTTGACACTTGTATTGTTGTCAAGTGTCAATTACATGGTAAAACTATTTGAAATTTAAACTGTCCAATAGTAGGGTTGGCAATGGTTCGGTTATGGGTCGGTTCGGCCAAAACCATAACCGCACCACCAAATTTTTGACCATACCATAACCGCACCATAACCACGTAAATCGGTTCGGTTCGATTTTTATCTCGGTTAGATTCGGTTAATAACCACAAAAATAAATTATTTTTTATAAGTTCATCCGTCAAATTGATATAAAACAATTTATGAAAAAAGTCAATGAAAACAAAAATACAATATTCCAAACGAAAATGCAAACATTATCAAACAATATTCCAAACGTAAATGCAAACATTATCCTAATTTTCAATTGTAAAATACAAATTTAACAAGCAATATTATAAATATAATAATACTAAAATTTTCCTTCATTCTTAATTGTTGTGCATCGAAGTTACTTGATGCATTCTTCCCTACAAGTCTTACTAGCATAGATCAGCATTCAAAGTTGATTCCTATTCATCCTTGGCAATATTGGCACGTCTAGAAAAACATCGAACTCTATTTTTACATGATCAACAGTAATAGAATGACTAACAAATGTAACAAATTTTCGGAGGCGACGACGATTTGGACTGTAGAGGCAATGGAGCCGTGCGTGAGTTTGTGGTTGTGGAGAGTAGGGTTTGCATTTATATACTGTCATACTAATGCTATTATAGGCTAATGGTAAGTAGACTGGCCGAATGAGTCAGGTAGATGTAATCAGGAGGGGAGGGATTTCGTTTTGATTTGGATAGAAAAGTAGTGTAAAGCCCATTATCAATTCAAATTTTTTTAGCGAGTAATCGGTTCGATTTCGGTTCGATGACGTAAATACCATACCCGCACCATTACGAATCGGTTCATTAAAATCAAAACCATATCCGTCCCATTGCACCATCGGTTCGGTTTTTTTCGCCCCGTTCGGTTCGGTTAATCGTGGTTTTCGGTTTTGACGGTTCAAATTGCCATCTCTATCCAATAGGGTAATGTCACGTAGAAAATTGTAAACTAAAGCGTACACCATAGTGTACATGTAACAAGGTTCTTACCGATTGAACTTTGCTATTTGTACACTGATTTTTGACACGTTGTTAGGCACTTGCATTGTTGTAAAGTGTCAATTAGACGGAAAAACTGTATGAAATTTAATTTGTCCAGCAGGGTAGTGTCACGTGGTGAGGTGTAAACGAAAGTGTACACCATAGTGTACATGTCGTAAGATTCTTATCGATTGAAATTTGCTATTTGTAAACTGATTTTTAACACGATGTTAGACACTTGCATTGTTGACAAGTGTCAATTGGATGGGAAAATAGTTTGAAATTTGAACTGTCCGACAGGGTAATCTGGCAAGGTGTAAATTAAAGTGTACACCATAGTGCACCTATAGCAATGTTCTTACCAATTGAACTTTGCTATTTGTACACTGATTTTTGTCACGTTGTTTGACACTTGTATTGTTGTCAAGTATCAATTGGATGAGAAAACTATTTGAAATTTAAACTGTCCAACAGGGTAATGTCACGTGACAAAATGTAAACGAAAGTGTACACCACAGTGTACATGTAGCAAGGTTCTTACCGATTCAACTTTGCTACTTGTACATTGATTTTTGACACGTTGTTCGACACTTGCATTATTGTCAGGTGTCAATTATATGGTAAATTTGTTTGAAATTTAAACTTTCCGATATGGTATTGTTATGTGGTAAAGTGTAAACTAAAGTTTACACTATATTGTACATATAGCAAGATTCTTACAGATTGAACAATGCTATCTGTAAAAATTGATTTTTGACATGTTGTTTGACACTTGCATTGTTCTCAAGATTCAATTAGATGGGAAAACTGTTTAAAATTTAAACAATCTAACAGTATAGTGTTACGTGGAAAAGTGTAAACTAAAGTGTACACCATAGTGTACATGTCGCAAGGTTCTTACCGATTGAACTTTACTATTTGTACACTGATTTTTGACACATTGTTCGACATTTACATTGTTCTCAAGTGTCAATTGGATGGAAAAACTATTTGAAATTTAAACTGTCCAACAGGGTAATGTCACGTGGCAAAGTGTAAATTAAAGTGTATACCATAGTGTACATGTAGCATGGTTCTTACCGATTGAACTTTGCTACTTGTACACTAATTTTCATCACGTTGTTTGACACTTGCATTGTTTTCAAGTGTCAGTTGGATGGAAAAACTATTTGAAATTTAAATTGTCCAACAGGGTAATGACAAGTGGTAAAGAGTAAACTAAAGTGTCACCATAGTGTACATGTAGCAAGGTCCTTAGAGATTGAACTTTGCTATATGTACATTGATTTTTGATGCGTTGTTTGACACTTTCATTGTTGTCAAGTGTCAATTGGATGGGAAAACCATTTGAAATTTAAACTGTCCAACTGGATAATGACACGTGGCAAAGTGTAAACTAAAGTGTACACCACAGTGTACATGTGGTAAGGTTCTTACCAATTGAATTTTGCTATTTGTACACTGATTTTTGACACATTTGACATTTGGTTTGTTGTTAGGTGTCAACTAGATGGGAAAATTATTTGAAATTTAAACTGTCCAATATGGTAATATTACGCGGCAAAGTCTAAACTAAAGTGTACACCATAATGTACATGTAGCAAGGTTCTTACCGGTTGAACTTTGCTATTTGTGCACTGATTTTTGACACGTTGTTTGACACTAGCATTGTTGTCAAGTGTCAATAAGATGGGAAAACTATTTGAAATTTAAACTTTCCATCAGGGCAACGTCACGTGGTGTGGTGTAAATTAAAGTGTACACCATAGTGTACATGTAGCCAGGTTCTTACCGATTGAACTTTGCTATTTGTACATTGATTTTTGACACGTTGTTCGACACTTGCATTGTTGTCCAGTGTCAATTGGATGGGAAAACTATTTTAAATTTCAAATGTCCTCCAGAGTATTGTCACGTGGGAAAGTGTAAACTAAAGTGTACACCATAGGGTATATGTAGAAAGGTGTTTACCGATTGAACTTTGCTATTTGTACACTGATTTTGGTCACGTTGTTTCACACTTGCATTGTTGTCAAGTATCAATTGGATCGAAAATCTGTTTGAAATTTAAACCGTCCGACAGGGTAATGTCACGTGGAAAAGTTTAAACTGAAGTGTACACCATTGTGTAAATGTAGCAAGGTTCTTTCCGATTGAATTTTGCTATTTGTACACTAATTTTAGACACGTTGTTTGACACTTGCATTGTTGTCAAGTGTCAATTGGATGGAAAAACTATTTGAAATTTAAACTTTCCAACAGGGTAATGTCACGTGGCAAAGTGTAAACTAAAGTGTAAACCACAGTGTACATGTAGCAAGGTCCTTACCGATTGAACTTTGCTATCTGTACACTGATTTTGGTCACGTTGTTTGACACTTACATTGTTGTCAAGAGTCAATTGGATTGGAAATCTGTTTGAAATTTAAACCGTCCGACAAGGTAATGTCACATGAAAAAATTTAAACTGAAGTGTACACCATTGTTCAAATGTAGCAAGGTTCTTTCCGATTGAACTTTGCTATTTGTACACTGATTTTTGACACGTTGCTTGAAACTTGCATTGTTGTCAAGTGTCAATTGGAGGGGAAAACTATTTGAAATTTAAACTTTCCAATAGGGTAATGTCAAGTGGCAAAGTGTAAACTAAAGTGTAAACCACAGTATACATGTAGCAAGGTCCTTACCAATTGAACTTTGCTATTTGTTCACTGATTTTTGACACCTTGTTTGACACTTACATTATTGTCAAGAGTCAATTGGATTGGAAATCTGTTTGAAATTTAAACCATCCAACAGGGTAATGTCACGTGGCAAAGTGTAAACTAAAGTGTACTCAGCTATTTGTACACTAGTTTTCGCCACGTTGTTCGCCAAATGCATTGTTGTGAAGTGTCAATTGGGCGGAAAAACTATTTAAAATTTAAACTGTCCAATAGGGTAATGTCAGGTAACAAAGTGTAAACTAAAGTGTGTACACCGTAGTATATATGTAGCAAGGTTCTTATCGATTGAACATTGTTGTTTGTACACTGATTTTTAACATGTTGTTTGAATCTTGGACTATTGTGAAGTGTCAACTGGATGGGAAAACTGTTCAAAATTTAAACTGTCCAACAGGGTAATGTCACGTGGCAAAGTGTAAATTAAAGATCACACCATAGGGTACATGTAGCAAAGTTCTTACCTACTGAAATTTACGATTTGTTCACAGATTTTTGACTCGTTGTTTGACACTTGCATAGTTGTCAAGTATCAATTGGATGGAAAAATTGTTTGAAATTTTAACTGTCCAGCAGGGTAATGTTAACATGGCAAAGTGTAAGCTAAAACGTACACCATATCATACTTGTAGCAAGGTTCTTACCGATTGAACTTTGTTATTTGTAAACTTTTCTCGATACGTTGTTCGACACTTGCATTGTTGTCAAGTGTCAATTGGATGGAAAAACTGTTTGAAATTTAAACTGTCCAGCAAGGAAACTCACGTGGCAAAGTGTAAACTAAAGTGCGTACACCATCGCGTACATGTAGCAAGGTTCTTACCGATTGAACTTTGCTATTTGTACATTGATTTTTGACAAGTTGTTCGGCACATGCATTGTTGTGAAGTGTTAATTGGCTGGAAAAATAATTTAAAATTCAAACTGTCCAGCAGGGTAATGTTATGTGACAAAGTGTAAACTAAAGTGTGTACACCATAGTGTACATGTAGCAATGTTCTTACCGATTGAACATTGCTGTTTATACATTGATTTTTTACACTTTGCTTGACACTTGCATTGTTGTCATGTGTCAACTAGATGGGAAAACTTATCAAAATTTAAACTGTCCAGCATGGTAATGTCACGTAGCAAAGTACAAACTAAAGTGTATACCAGAGTGTACATGTAGCAAGGTTTTTACCGATTGAACTTTGCTATTTGTACACCGATTTTTGATACGTTGTTTGACACTTGCATTATTGTCAAGTGTCAATTGGATGGGAAAACTGTTTGAAATTTAAACTGTCCAGCAGGAAAATGTCACATAGCAAATTGTAAACTAAGGTGTGTACACCATAGTGTACATGTAGCATGGTTCTTACCGATTGAACTTTGCTATTTGTACACCAATTTTTGACACGTTATTTGGCACTTGCATTGTTGTGAAGTGTCAACTGGATGGGAGAATAGTTTGAAATTTAAACTGTCCAACAGGGTAATGTAACGTGGCAAAGTGCACCATAGTGTACATGTTGCAAGGTTCTTACCGACTGAACTTTACGATTCGTTCACTAATTTTTGACACATTGTTTGATAATTGTATTGTTGACAAGTGTCAATTGGATGGAAAAACTGATCGAAATTTAAACTGTCCAGCAGGGTAATGTCACGTGGCAAAGTGTAAGCTCAAATGTATGCCATTGTGTACTTGTAGCAAGGTTCTTACCGATTGAACTTTGCTATTTGTACACTAATATTTGATACGTTGTTTGACACTTGCATTGTTGTCAAGTGTCAATTGGATTGGAAAACTGTTTGAAATTTAAACTGTCTAGCAGAGAAATGTCACGTGGCAAAGTGTAAACTAAAGGGTGTACACTGTAGTGTACATGTAGCAAGGTTCTTACCGATTGAACTTTACTATTTGTACACTAATTTTTGACACGTTGTTTCACACTTGCATTGTTGTCAAGTGTCAATTGGATGAAAAAATTTGAAATTTAAACCCTCCAATGGGGTAATGTCACGTGGTAAATTCTTAACTAAAGGGTACTTTGTTATTTGTTCACTGATTTTTGACATGTTGTTCGACACATGCATTGTTGTGCAGCGTCAATTGGCTGAAAAAATTGTTTAAAATTTAAACTGTCCAGCAGGGTAATGTTATGTAGCAAAGTGTAAACTAAAGTATGTACACCATAGTGTACATGTAGCAAGGTTCTTACCGATTGAACATTGCTGTTTGTACACTGATTTTTGACACTTTGCTTGACAGTTGCATTGTTGTCAAGTGTCAACTAGATGGGAAAAGTGATCAAAATTTAAACTGTCCAGCAGGGTAATGTTATGTAGCAAAGTGTAAACTAAAGTATGTACACCATAGTGTACATGTAGCAAGGTTCTTACCAATTGAACTTTGCTATTTGTACACCAATTTTTGATACGTTGTTTGACACTTGCATTATTGTCAAGTGTCAATTGGATGGGAAAACTGTTTGAAATTTAAACTGTCCAGCAGGGAAATATCACGTGGCAAAGTGTAAACTAAGGTGTGTACACCGTAATGTACATGTAGCAAGGTTTTTACCGATTGAACTTTGCTATTTGCTCACTAATTTTTGACACGTTATTTGACACTTGCATTGTTGTGAAGTGTCAATTGGATGGGAGAATAGTTTGAAATTTAAACTGTCCAACAGGGTAATGTCACATGGAAAAGTGTACCATAGTGTACACGTCGCAAGGTTCTTACCGACTGAACTTTGCGATTCATTCACTGATTTTTGACACGTTGATTAACAATTGTATTGTTAACAAGTGTCAATTGGATGGGAAAACTGATCGAAATTTAAACTGTCCAGCAGGGTAATGCCACGTGGCAAAGTGTAAGCTCAAATGTACGCCATTGTGTACTTGTAGCAAGGTTCTTACCGATTGAACTTTACTATTTGTACACTGATTTTTGATACGTTGTTTGACATTGTATTGTTGTCAAGTGTCAATTGGATGGGAAAACTGTTTTAAATTCAAACTGTCTAGCAGAGAAATGTCACGTGGTAAAGTGTAAACTAAAGTGTGTACACCGTAGTGTACATGTAGCAAGGTTCTTACCGATTGAACTTTGCTATTTGTACACTTGCATTGTTGTCAAGTGTCAATTGGATGGAAAAATAGTTTGAAATTTAAACCGTCGAACAGGGCAATGTCACGTGGCAAATTCTAAACTAAAGGGTACTTTTCTATTTGTTCACTGATTTTTGACACGTTGTTCGACACATGCATTGTTGTGCAGCGTCAATTGGCTGGAAAAATTGTTTAAAATTTAAACTGTCCAACAGGGCGATGTTATGTAGCAAAGTGTAAACTAAAGTGTGTACACCATAGTGTACATATAGCAAGGTTCTTACCGATTGAACATTGCTGTTTGTACACTGATTTTTGACACTTTGCTTGACACTTGCATTGTTGTCAAGTGTCAACTAGATGGGAAAAGTGATCAAAATTTAAACTATCCAGCATGGTAATGTCACGTGGCAAAGTGCAAACTAAAGTGCCCACCAGAGTGTACATGTAGCAAGGTTCTTACCAATTGAACTTTGCTATTTGTACACCAATTTTTGATACGTTGTTTGACACTTGCATTATTGTCAAGTCTCAATTGGTTGGAAAAACTGTTTGAAATTTAAACTATCCAGCAGGGAAATGTCACGTGGCAAAGTGTAAACTAAGGTGTGTACACCGTAGTGTACATGTAGCAAGGTTTTTACCGATTGAACTTTGCTATTTGCATACTAATTTTTGACACGTTATTTGACACTTGCACTGTTGTGAAGTGTCAACTGGATGGGAGAATAGTTTGAAATTTAAACTGTCCAATAGGGTAATGTCATGTGGAAAAGTGCACCATAGTGTACATGTCGCAAGGTTCTTACCGACTGAACTTTGCGATTCGTTCACTAATTTTTGACACGTTGTTTGAAGATTGTATTGTTGACAAGTGTCAAATGGATGGGAAAACTGATCGAAATTTAAACTGTCCAGCAGGGTAATGTCACGTGGCAAAGTGTAAGCTCAAATGTATGCCATTGTGTACGTGTAGCAAGGTTCTTACCGATTGAACATTGCTATTTGTACACTGATTTTTGATACGTCGTTTGACGCTTGTATTGTTGTCAAGTGTCAATTGGTTGGGAAAATTGTTTGAAATTTAAACTGTCTTGCAGAGAAATGTTACGTGGTAAAGGGTAAACTAAAGTGTCTACACCGTAGTGTACATGTAGCAAGGTTCTTACTGATTGAACTTTGCTGTCTGTACTCTAATTTTTGAAACATTGTTTGACACTTGCATTGTTGTCAAGTGTTAATTGGATGGAAAAATAGTTTGAAATTTAAACCGTCCAACAGGGTAATGTCACGTGGCAAATTCTAAACTAAAGGGTACTTTGCTATTTGTACACAGATTTTTGACACGTTGTTCGGCACATGCATTGTTGTGAAGTGTCAATAGGCTGGAAAAATTGTTTGAAATTTAAACTGTCCAGTAGGGTAATGTTATGTGGCAAAGTGTAATCTAAAGTGTGTACACCATAGTGTATATGTAGCAAGGTTCTTACCGATTGAACATTGCTGTTTGTACATTGATTTTTGACACTTTGCTTGACATTTACATTGTTGTCATGTGTCAACTAGATGGGAAAGCTGATCAAAATTTAAACTGTCCAGCATGGTAATGTCACGTAGCAAAGTACAAACTAAAGTGCATACCAGAGTGTACATGTAGCAAGGTTCTTACCGATTGAACTTTGCTATTTGTACACCAATTTTTGATACGTTGTTTGACACTTGCATTATTGTCAAGTATCAATTGGATGGGAAAACTGTTTGAAATTTAAACTGTCAAGCAGGAAAACGTCACGTTGCAAATTGTAAACTAAGGTGTGTACACCATAGTGTACATGTAGCATGGTTCTTACCGATTGAACTTTGCTATTTGTACACCAATTTTTGACACGTTATTTGACACTTACATTGTTGTGAAGTGTCAACTGGATGGGAGAATAGTTTGAAATCTAAACTGTCCAACAGGGTAAAGTCACGTGGCAAAGTGCACCATAGTGTACATGTTGCATGGTTCTTACCGACTGAACTTTACGATTCGTTCACTGATTTTTGACACGTTGTTTTACAATTGTATTATTGACAAGTGTCAATTGGATGGGAAAACTGATCGAAATTTAAACTGTCCAGCAGGATAATGTCACGTGGCAAAGTATAAGCTCAAATGTACGCCATTGTGTACTTGTAGCAAGGCTCTTACCGATTGAACTTTGCTATTTGTACACTGATTTTTGATACGTTGTTTGACCCTTGCATTGTTGTCAAGTGTCAATTAGATGGGAAAACTGTTTGAAATTTAAACTGTCTAGAAGAGAAATGTCACGTGGTAAAGTGTAAACTAAAGTGTGTACACCGTATTGTACATGTAGCAAGGTTCTTACCGATTGACCTTGGCTATTCGTACACTAATTTTTGACATGTTGTTCGACACTTGCACTGTTGTCAAGTGTCAATTGGATAGAAAAATAGTTTGGAATTTAAACCGTCCAACAGGGTAATGTCACGTGGCAAATTGTAAATCAAAGTGTACATGTAGCTAGGTTCTTACCGATTGAACTTTGCTATTTGTACATAGATTTTTGACATATTGTTTGACACTTGCATTATTTTAAAGTCTCAACTGGATGGAAAAACTGTCCGAAATTTAAACTGTCCAGCACGGTAATGTCACGTGGCAAAGTGTAAGGTAAAATGTACACCACAGTGTACTTGTAGCAAGGTTCTTATCGATTGAAATTTGCTATTTGTACACTGATTTTTGATACCTTGTTTAACACTTGCACTGTTGTCAAGTGTCAATTGGATGGAAAAACAATTTGAAAGTTAAACTATCTTGTAGGGAAATGTCACATGGCAAAGTGTAAACTAAAGTGTGTATGCCGTACTGTACATGTAGCAAGGTTTTTGTCGATTGAACTTTGCTATTTGTAGAGTAATTTTTGACATGTTGTTTGACATTTGCATTGTTGTCAAGTGTCAATTGGATGGAAAAATTGTTTAAAACTTAAACCGTCCAACAGGGTAATGTCACGTGGCAAAGTATAAACTAAAGTGTACTTTGCTATTTGTACACTGATTTTTGACACCTTGTTCGACACATGCATTGTTGTGAAGTGTCAATTGAGTGGAAAAACTGTTTAAAATTTAAACTGTCCAATAGGGTAATGTCATGTGGAAAAGTGTAAATTAAAGTGTGTACACCATAATGTACATGTAGCAAGGTTCTTACCGATTGAACATTACTGTTTGTACACTTATTTTTGACACGTTGTTTGGCACTTGCATTGTTGTCAAGTGTCAACTAGATGGGAAAACTATTCGAAATTTAAACTGTCCAATAGGGTAATGTCTCGTGGCAAAGTGTAAACTAAAGTGCACACCATAGTGTACATGTAGCAAGGTTTTTACCGAGTGAACTTTGTGATTTGTTCACTGATTTTTGGCACGTTGTTTGACATTTGCATAGTTGTCAAGTGTCAATTGGATGGGAAAAATATTTGAAATTTAAATTGTCCAGTAGGGTAGTGTCACTGGCAAAGTGTAAGCTAAAATGTACACCATCGTGTACTTGTAGCAAAGTTCTTACCAATTGAGCTTTGCTATTTGTACACCGATTTTTGATACGTTGTTTGACATTTGCAGTGTTGTCAAGTGTCAATTGTATTGAAAAATTGTTTGAAATTTAAAATGTCCAGCAGGGAAATATCACGTGGCGAAGTGTAAACTAAAGTGTGTACACCATAGTGTACATGTAGCAAGGTTCTTACCGATTGATCTTTGCTATTTGTACACTAATTTTTGGCACGTTGTTTGAAACTTGCATATTTGTCAAGCGTCAATTGGATTTAAACTGTCCAACAGGGTAATGTCACGTGAAAAAGTGTAAACTTAAGTGTACACCATAGTGTACCTATCGTAAGGTTCTTACCGATTAAACTTTGCTATTTGTACACTGATTTCTGACACGCTGTTTGACACTTTTATTGTTGTCAAGTGTCAATTGGATGGGAAAACTTTTTGAAATTTAAACTGTCCAAAAGGGTAATGTCACATGGAAAAGTGTAAACTAAAGTGTATTACTATAGTATACATGTAGCAAGGTTCTTACCGATTGAACATTGCTATTTGTAGACTGATTTTTGACACGTTGTTTGACACTTACATTGTTGTGAAGTGACAATTGGATGGAAAAACTGTTCAAAATTTAAACTGTCCAACAAGGTAATGTCATGTGGTAAAGTGTAAACTAAGTGTACACCATAGTTTACATGTGGCAAGGTTCTTACCGATTGAAATTTGCGATTTGTTCACTGATTTTTGACACGTTGTTTGACACTTATATTGTTGTCAAGTGTCAATTTGGATGGGAAAACTGTTCGAAATTTAAACTGTTTAGCAGGGTAATATAACGTGGCAAAGTGTAAGCTAAAATGTACACCATAGTGTACTTGTAGCAAGGTTTTTTCAGATTAAACTTTGCTATTTGTACACTAATTTTTGATACGTTGTTTGTAACGCCCCGACTCTTGTGGACTGGAACGCTACTTCCTTTACTTAACTAACCGGTGGTTTAGTCATAGGAGAATATGTTTTAGCGGAAGCTTAATTTTTAAAATGATAATTTTAACAACAACCTTTCGAATACTTTAAATAAAACACTGAATAAAAAAAATGAAACGTAATTTATTTAAAGAAACACAACTTGTTCTTGCGTTCAGTGTTATTCAAATACTTTAAAGAAATAACATTGAAAACGTTCACAAAAATAAATCTAAATAATTTGTTCACTGGGTTTTTCATGGGTTCGTTGCACCACTCTCCATCCTTTCCATCATCCAGGCCCAAGGTAGAATCATATCAATCTGTAGAGAAGAGGTTAAACCAGTGAGTTAAAAAACTCAATAGATATCATTGGTGCATTCGTGATCAAGCTATATATTTCAAAGCTGTAACTTTAGAAACCTTTTCATAGTAGAATTTTCGGTAGAATCCCAAACACGTAGAGTCATGACACAACACGACGCCTCGATTGGAAGTACATGTCATACCCGGAGGTACCATTAGACATGGAGGTGTATGCCGTACCGGAGGTACCATTGACATACAAACATTAACATAAATCTTCATTTTCTTATAACTTAACACAAATTAACACTTTGCACCTCTACCTACCTTGATTGATGCTTTGAACCTTGTTGAAAAATGCACTTCTTTGACGTTTCCAAAAAAAAAAACACTCCATTGAGAATTGATGCTTGGAAAACACTTCTTGATAGCACCAAAACTTCTAGGGAAAACTAATTTTCCTCCCTCTACTTTTTTTTTTCTAGACTTGAAAATTCTCTCTTTTATGCTTAGAAGCTTTTGTCTTGGTGTGAAAAATGTGTATGCATTGGAGCCTATTTATAGGTGAAAATCTCACAACTTAAGGGCAAGTGAAGCGCCTAATACTCATTAATACGGGTGCCATTTATATGGGAGTTATAGGTTTAAGAAGGTGCTAGAAAATTGTGTAGGAATTTGACTTTTCGTATTCCGTGTACTTCGGTTGATACTGTACAGCCTTTAGTATTTCTATCATAACTTCTTCTCCCAATATCCAATTGAGGTAATTCAAAGTGCGTTAGAAAGTTGACTCAAAGAGTTACAATTTTCTTTAGATATAATTTACCAAATCGAATGTTTTCTATGTTGTAAATGGGTCTCAAATGAGACTAAAAATATGAAGTATACTTTAGCCATCCAATATTCATGTCTCAGTGCCACTAAGGTGTTTAAAATTATTTGGGGTTCTACATTATTTGACACTTGCATTGTTGTCAAATGTCAATAGGATGGAAAAACTGTTTGAAATTTAAATTGCCCAGCAGGAAAATGTCACGTGGTAAAGTGTAAACTAAAGTGTGTACACCGTAGTGTACATGTAGCAATGTTCTTACCGATAGAACTTCGCTACTTGTACACTAATTTTTGACACGTTGTTTGACACTTGTATTATTGTCAAGTGTCAATTGGATGAGAAAACTGTTCGAAATTTAAACTGTCCAACAGGGTATTTTCACGTGGCAAAGTGTAAGCTAAAATGTACACCATAGTGTACTTGTAGCAAGGTTCTTACCGATTGAACTTTGCTATTTGTACACTGATTTTTGACACGTTGTTTGACAATTGCATTGTTGTCAAGTGTCAATTGGATGGAAATTTTTTTTGAAATTTAAAGTGTCTAGCTGGGAAATGTCACGTGGCAAAGTGAAACCTAAAGTGTGTACATCATAGTGTATATGTAGCAAGGTTCTTACTGATTGAACTTTGCTATTTGTACACTAATTTTTGACACATTGTTTTACACTTGCATTGTTGTCAAGTGTCAATTGGATGCGAAAACTTTTTGAAATTTAAACCGTTTGACAAGGTAATGTCACGTGGTAATGTGTAAACTAAAGTATACTTTGCTATTTGTATACAGATTTTTGACACGTTAGTCGACACATGCATTGTTGTGAAGTGCCAATTAGGTGGAAAAACTATTTAAAATTTAAACTGTCGAATAGGGTAATGTCACATGGAAAAGGGTAAACTAAAGTCTACACCATTGTGTACTTGTAGCAAGGTTCTTACCGATTGAACTTTGCTATTTGTACACTAATTTTTGATGCGTTGTTTGACACTTGTATTGTTGTCAAATGTCAATTGGATGGAAAAACTGTTTGAAATTTAAACTATCCAACAGGGTAATGTCACGCGGTAAAGTGTCAACTAAAGTGTACTTTACCATTTCTACACTAATTTTTGACACGTTGTTAGACACTTTTATTGTTGCCAAGTGTCAATAGGATGGTAATACTGTTTGAGATTTATACTTCCAACAAGGTTATATCACGTGACAAAGTGTAAACTAAAGTGTGTACACCATAGTGCACATATAGCAAGGTTCTTACCGATTGAACTTTGCTATTTGTACAATGATTTTTGACACGTTCTTTGACACTTAGATTGTTGTCAAGTGTCAATTGGATGAGAAAACTGTTTGAAATTTAAGCTATCCAACAAGGTAATGTCATGTGACAATGTGCAAATTAAAGTATACACAATAGTGTACATGTAGCAATGTCCTTACCGATTGAACTTTACTATTTGTATACGAATTTTTGACACGTTGTTTGACACTTGCGTTGTTGTCTAGTGTCAATTGAATGGGAAAACTATTTGAAATTTAAACTATCCAACAGGGCAATGTCACGTGGCA
This sequence comes from Olea europaea var. sylvestris, assembly GCF_002742605.1. NCBI lineage: Eukaryota > Viridiplantae > Streptophyta > Magnoliopsida > Lamiales > Oleaceae > Olea > Olea europaea. Next base: position 53,473 of record NW_019238399.1, on the reverse strand, counting down.
AAGTGTAAATGAAAGTGTGTACACCATAGTGTACATGTAGCAAGGTTCTTACCTATTGATCCTTGCTATTTGTACATTGATTTTGGACACATTGTTTGACACTTGCATTATTTTCAAGTGTCAATTGGATGGGAAAACTGTTTGAAATTTAAATTGCCCAACAGGGTAATGTCATGTGACAAAGTGTAAACTAAAGGGTACACCATGGTGTACATGTAGAAAGGTTCTTACCGATTGAACTTTGCCCATTGTACACTGATTTTTGACAAGTTCTTTGACACTTCCATTGTTGTCAAGTGTCAACTGGAGGGGAAAATTGTTTGAAATTTAAACTGTCCAACAAGGTAATGTCATGTGGCAATGTGTAAACAAAAGTGTACACCATAGTGTACATGTAACAAGGTTCTTACCGATTAAAATTTGTGATTTGTACTCTGATTTTTGACGTGTTGTTTGACACTTGTATTGTTGTCCAGTGTCAATTGGATGGAAAAACTATTTGAAATTTAAACTATCCAATAGGGTAATGTCATGTGACAAAGTGTAAACTAAAGTCAGTACACCATAGAGTACCTATAGCAAGGTTCTTACCGATTGAACTTTGCTATTTGTACACTGATTTTTGTCACATTGTTTGACACCTGCATTATTGTCAGGTGTCAATTGGATGGGAAAACTGTTTGAAATTTAAGCTATCCAACAAAGTAATTTCACGTGGCAAAGTGTAAATTAAATTGTGCACCATAGTGTACATGTAGCAAGATCCTTACCGATTGAGCTTTGCTATTTACATTGATTTTAGACATGTTGTTTGACACTTGCATTGTTGTCAAGTGTCAATTGGATGGGAAAATTGTTTAAAATTTAAGTTGTCCAACAGGATAATGTCTTACGGTAAAGTGTAAACTAAAATGTACACCATAGTGTACGCGAAGCAAGGTTCTTGCCGAATGAACATTGCTATTTGTACACTGATTTCTGACACATTGTTTGACACTTGCATTGTTGTCAATTGTCAATCAGATGGGAAAACTGTTTGAAATTTGAACTGTCCAATAGGAAAATGTCACGTGGAAAAGTGTAAACTAAAGTGTGTACACCGTAGTGTACATGTGGCAAGGGCCTTACCGATTGAAGTTTGCTATTTGTACACTGATTTTCGGCACATTGTTTGACACTTGCATTGTTGTCAAGTGTTAATTGGATGGGAAAGCTATTTGAAATTTTAAATGTCCATTAAAGTAGCGTCATGTGGCAAAGTGTAAACTAAAGTGTATACCATAGTGTACATGTTGCAAGGGTCTTACTGATTGAACTTTGCTATTTGTACACTGATTTTTGACACGTTGTTTGACACTTACATTGTTGTCAGGTGTCAATTGGATGGGAAAACTATTTGAAATTTAAACTGTCCAATAGGGTAATGTCATGTGATAAAGTGTAAACTAGATTGTATAATATAGTGTTCACGTAGTAATATTCTTACCGATTGAACATTACTATTTGTACACTGATTTTTGACACGTTTTTTAACACTTGCATTGTTCTCAATTGTCAATTAGATGGGAGAATTGTTTGAAATTTGAATTGTCCAACAGGGTAATGACACGTGGCAAAGTGTAAACTAAAGTGTACACCATAGTGTACATGTCGCAAGGTTGTTACCGATTGAACTTTGCTATTTGAACGCTAATTTTTGACAAGTTGTTCGACGCTTGCATTGTTCTCAAGTGTTAATTGGATGGGAAAATTGTTTGAAAATTAAACTATCCATCAGGATAATGTCACATAAGAAAGTGTAAACTAAAGTGTACACCATAGTGTACATGTAGCAAGGTCCTTACCAATTGAACGTTGCTTTTTGTACATGGATTTTCGACACGTTATTTGACTCTTGCATTGTTGTCAAGTGCCAATTGGATGGAAAAGCTGTTTGAAATTTAAACTATCCATCAGGGTAATGTCAATGGTAAAGTGTAAACTAAAGTGTACACCATAGTGTACATGGAATGAGGTTCTTACTGATTGAACTTTACTATCTTTGCACTGATTTTTGACACTTTGTTTGACGCTTGCATTGTTGTCAATTGTCAACTGGATGGAAAAATTATTTGAAATTTAAACTGTCCAACAGGGTAATGCCACATGGCTAAGTGTAAACTAAAGTGTATACCATAGTGTACATGGAATGAGGTTCTTACTGATTAAACTTTGCTATCTTTACACTGATTTTTGACACTTTGTTTGACACTTGTATTGTTGTCAATTGTCAATTGGATGGAAAAATTATTTGAAATTTAAACTGTCCAACAGGGTAATGCTACGTGGCTAAGTGTAAACTAAAGTGTACACCATAGTATAGATATAGAAAGGTTCTTACCGATTGAACTTTGCTATTTGTACCCTGATTTTTGACGCGTTGTTTGACACTTGCATTGTTGTCAAGTGTCAATTGGATGGGAAAGCTATTTGAAATTTAAACTATCCATTAGGGTAATGTCACGTGGTAAAGTGTAAGCTAAAGTACACACCACAATGTACATGTAGCAAGGTCCTTACCAATTGAACTTTGCTATTTGTACACTAATTTTTGACATGTTGTTTGACTCTTGTATTGTTGTCAAGTGTCAATTGGATGGAAAAAATATTTGAAATTTTAACTGTCCATCAGGGTAATGTCACATGCCAAAGTGTAAACTAAAGTGTACACCGTAGTGTACATGTAGTGAGGTTCTTACCGATTGAGCTTTGCTATCTGTACACTGATTTTTGACATGTCGTTTGGCATTTGTATTGTTGTCAAGTGTCAATTGGATGGGAAAATTATTTGAAATTGAAACTATCCAATAGGGTAATGTCACGTGCGCTAAAGTGTAAACTAAAGTGTACACCATAGTGTACACGTGGTAAGGTCCTTACCGATTGAACTTTGTTATTTGTACACTGATCTTTGACACATTGTTCGACACTTGCATTGTTGTCAAGTGTCAATTGGATGTGAAAATTGTTTGAAATTTAAACTCTCCAACAGGGTAATGTCACGTGGCAAAGTGTAAACTAAAGTGTACACCATAGAGTACGCATAGCAAGGTTCTTACCGATTGAACTTTGCTATTTGTGCTCTAATTTTTGACACGTTGTCTGATTCTTGTGTTGTTGTCAAGTGTCAGTTGAATGGAAAAAATATTTGAAATTTAAACTGTCCATCAGGGTAATGTCGCGTACAAAAGTGTAAATTAAACTGTACACCATAGTGTACATGTAGTGAGGTTTTTACCCATTAAACTTCGCTATCTGTACACTGATTTTTGACATGTTGTTTGACATTTGCATTGTTGTCAAGCGTCGATTGGCTGGGAAAACTGTTTTACACCATAGTGTACATGTAGTGAGGTTCTTACCGATTGAACTTTTCTATCTGTACACTGATTTTTGACATGTTGTTTGACATTTGCATTGTTGTCAAGTGTCAACTGGATGGGAAAACTGTTTGAAATTTAAAATGTCCAATAGGGTAATTTCACATGATATAGTGTAAACTAAAGTGTACACCATAGTGTACATGTGGCAAGGTTCTTACCGATTGATCTTAGCTATTTGTACACTGATTTTTGACACATTGTTTGACACTTGCATTGTTGTCAAGTGTCAATTGGATGGGAAAACTATTTAAAATTTATATTGTCCAATAGAGTAATGTCACGTGGCAACGTGTAAACTAAAGTGTACACCATAGTGCACATGGAGCAAGGTTCTTGCAGATTTAAATTTAATATTTGTACACTGATTTTTGACACATTGTTTGACACTTGCATTGTTGTCAAGTGTCAATTAGATGGGAAAACTGTTTCAAATTTAAACTATTCAACTGGGTGATGACACGAGGCAAAGTGTAAACTAAAGTGTACACCATAGTGTACATGTTGTAAGGTTCTTACCGATTGAACTTAGCTATTTGTACACTGATTTTTTACACATTGTTTGACACTTGCATTGTTGTCATGTGTCAATTGGATGGGAAAACTGTTTAAAATTCAAATTGTCCAACACGGTAATATCACGTGGCAAAGTGTAAACTAAAGTGTACACCATTGTGTACATGTGGCATGGTACTTACAGATTGAACTTTGCCATTTGTACACTTGTTTTTGACACGTTGTTTGACACTTGCATTGTTCTCAAGTGTCTATTGGATTGAAAAACTGTTTGGAATTTAAATTGTCCAGTAGGGTAATTTCTCGTGGCAAAGTGTAAACTAAAGTACACACCATAGTGTACATGTCGCAAGGTTCTTACCAATTGAACTTTGCTATTTGTACACTGATTTTCGACAAGTTGTTTGACACTTGCATCGTTGAGAAGTGTCAATTGGATGGCAAAACTGTTTGAAATTTAAATGTTGTTTGACACTGGCATTGTTGTCAAGTGTCAATTGGATGGGAAAAATGTTTGAAATTTAAAATGTTCATCAAGGTAATGTAAAGTGGCAAAGTGTAAACTAAAGTGTACACCATAGTGTACATGTAGTAAGTTCCTTACCATTTGAGCTTTGCTATTTGTACACTAATTTTTGACACGTTGTTTCATACTTGCATTGTTGTCAAGTGTCAGTTGGACGGCAAAACTATTTGAAATTTAAACTTTCCAATAGGGTAATGTCACGTGGTAAAGTGTAAACTAAACACTAAAGTGTACACCATAGTGTACATATAGCGAGGTTCTTACTGATTGAACTTTGCTATTTGTACACTGATTTTTTACACGTTGTTTGACAATTGCATTGTTGTCAAGTCTAAATTAGATGTGAATACTATTTGAAATTTAAACTGTCCAACAGGGTAATATCACGTGGCAAAGTGTAAACTAAAGTGTACACCATAGTGTATAGCTAGCAAGGTTCTTACTGACTAAATTTTGTTATTTGTACACTGGTTTGTGACACGTTGTTTGATACTTGCATTGTTGTCAAGTGTCAATTGGATGAGAAAACATTTTGAAATTTAAATTTTCAGACAGGGTAATGTCACGTGGTAAAGTGTAAACTAAAGTGTACACCATTGTGTAAATGTGGCAAGGTTCTTATCGATTGAACTTTACTGTTTGTGCACTGATTTTTGACATGTTGTTTGACACTTGCATAATTGTCAAGTGTCAATTGGATGGGAAAACTGTTTGAAATTTAAACTGTCCAATAGGGTAATGTTATTTGGTAAAGTGTAAACTAAAGTGTACACCGTAGTGTGCATGTTGCAAGGTTCTTACCGATTGAACTTCGCTACTTGTACATTGATTTTTCACACGTTGTTTGACACTTGTGTTGTTGTCAAGTGTCAATTGGATGGGAAAACTATTTGAAATTTAAACTGTCCAACAGGGTAATGTCACTTGGCAAAGAGTAAACTAAAGTATACACCATAGTGTACTTGCAGCAAGGTCCTTGCCGATTGAACTTTGTTATTTCAACATTAATTTTTGACACGTTGTTTAACACTTGTATTGTTGTCAAATGTCAATTGGATGGAAAAAGTTGTTTGAAATTTAAGTTGTCCAACAGGGTAATGTCACGTGGCAAAGTGCAAACTAAAGGGTACACCATGGTGTACATGTAGAAAGGTTCTTACCGATTGAACTTTGCATTTTTGGCACGTTGTTTTACACTTGCATTGTTGCCAGGTGCCAATTGGATGGGAACACTGTTTGAAATTTAAACCGTCTAACAAGGTAATGTCACGTGGCAATGTGTAAACTAAAGTGTACACCGTAGTGTCCATGTTGCAAGGTTCTTACCGATTGAGCTTCGCTATTTGTGCATTGATTTTTGACACGTTGTTTGACACTTGCGTTGTTGTCAAGTGTCAATTGGATGGGAAAACTATTTGAAATTTAAACTATCCAACAGTGTAATGTCACGTGGCAAAGAGTAAGCTAATGTATACAACATTGTGTACCTATAGCAAGGTCCTTGCCGATTGAACTTTGCTATTTCTACACCAACTTTCGACACGTTGTTTGACACCAGTATTGTTGTCCAGGGTCAATTGGATGGGAAAACTATTTGAAATTTAAATTGTCCAACAGGGTAATGTTATGTGGCAAAGTGTAAACTAAAGGGTACACCATGGTGTACATGTAGAAAGGTTCTTACCGATTGAACTTTGCTATTTCTTCACTGATTTTTGGCACGTTGTTTGACAATTACATTGTTGTCAGGTGTCAATTGGATGGGAACATTGCTTGAAATATAAACTATCCAACAGGGTAATGTCACGTGGCAAAGTGTAAACTAAAGTGTACACCGTAGTGTACATGTTGGAAGGTTCTTACCGATTGAACTTTGCTATTTCTAGATTGATTTTTCACACGTTGTTTGACACTTGCGTTGTTGTCAAGTGTCAATAGGATGGGAAAACTATTTGAAATTTAAACTGTCCAACAGGGTAATGTCACGTGGCAAAGAGTAAACTAAAGTATACACCATAGGGTACTTGTAGCAAGGTCCTTGCCAATTGAACTTTGCTATCTCTATACTGATTTTCGACACGTTGTTTGACACTTGTATTGTTGTCAAGTGTCAATTGGATGGAAAAACTATTTGAAATTTAAACTGTCCAACAAGGTAATGTCACTTAGCAAAGTGTAAACTAAAGGGTATACCATGGTATACAAGTAGAAAGGTTCTTACCGATTGAACTTTGCTATTTGTACACGAATTTTTGGCATGTTGTTTGACGCTTCTATTTTTATCAGGTGTCAATTGGATGGGAACAATGTTTGAAATTTAAACTGTCGGACAGGGTAAGGTCATATGGCATTGTGTAAACTAAAGTGTACACTGAATTGTACATGTAGCAAGGTTCTTATCGATTAAACTTTACTATTTGTACATTGATTTTTAACACATTGTTTGATACTTGCATTTCCTACCGATTGAACTTTACTATTTGTACACTGATTTTTGACACGTTGTTTGACACTTACATTATTGTCAAGTGTCAATTGGATGGGAAAACTATTTGAAATTTAAATTGTCCAATAGGGTAATATCACGTGACAAAGAGTAAACTAAAGTATACACCATAGTGTACCTGTAGTAAGGTCCTTGCCGATTGAACTTTGCTATTTCTACACTGATTTTCGACACGTTGATTGACACATGTGTTGTTGTAATGTGTCAACTAGATGGGAAAACTGTTTGAAATTTAAACTGTCCATCAGGGTAAAGTCACGTGATAAAGTGTAAACTAAAGTCTGTACACCATAGTGTACTTGTAGCAAGGTTTTTACCGATTGCACTTTGCTATTTGTACATTGATTTTTAACACGTTGTTTGACACTTGCATTATTGTCAAGTGTTAATTGGATGGGAAAACTATTTCAAATTTAAAATTTCAAGTGGCAAAGTGTAAATTAAAGTGTGCACCATAGTATACATGTCACAGGATCCTTACCGACTGAACTTTGCTATTTGTACTTTGATTTTTGGCAGGTTGTTTTACACTTGCATTGTTGTCAAGTGTCAATTGGATGGCGAAACTGTTTGAAATTTTAGCTGTCCAACTGGGTAATGTCTCATGGTAAAGGGTAAACTAAAGTGTACTCCATAGTGTACATGTCACAAGGTTCTTATCGATTGAACTTTGCTATTTGTACACTGATTTTTGGCACGTTATTTGACACATGCAGTGTTGTTAGGTGTCAATTGGATGGGAACACTATTTGAAATTTAAACTGTCCAACAGGGTAATGTCACATGGCAAAGTGTAAACTAAAGTGTACACCGTAGTGTACATGTTGTAAGGTTCTTACCGATTAAACTTCGCTATTCGTACATTGATTTTTCACACGTTGTTTAACACTTGAGTTATTGTTAAGTGTCAATTGGATGGAAAAATTATTTGAAATTTAAACTATTCAATAGGGTAATGTCACATGGCAAAGAGTAAACAAAAGTATACACCATAGTGTACCTATAGTAAGGTCATTGCCGATTGAACTTTGCTATTTCTACACTGTCCAATAGGGTAATGTCACGTGACAAAGTGTAAATTAAAGTGTAGACCATAGTGTACCTGTAGCAAGGTTCTTACTGTTTGAACTTTGCTATATGAACACTGATTTTTGACACGTTATATGGCAATTGGATTGTTGTCAAGTGTCAATCGGATGGGAAAACTGTTTGAAATTTAAACAGTCCAGGGTAATGTCACGTGGCAAAGTGTAAACTAAACCATGTACTCCATAGTGTACATGTAGCAAGGTTCTTATCGATTGAACTTTGCTATTTGTACACTGATTTTTAACACGTTGTTTGACACTTGCATTGTTGTCAAGTGTCAATTGGATGGGAAAACTGTTTCAAATTTAAGCTTTCCAACAGGGTAATTTCATGTGGCAAAGTGTAAATTAAAGTGTGCACCATAGTGTACATGTCATAAGATCCTTACCGATTGAACTTTGCTATTTGAACACTGATTTTTGACAGGTTGTTTGACACTTGCATTATTGTGAAGTGTCAGTTGGATGGGAAAACTGTTTGAAATTTTAGCTGTCCAATAGGGTAATGTCTCATGGTAAAGTGTAAGCTAAAGTGTACTCCATAGTGTACATGTCGCAAGGTTCTTACCGTTTGAACTTTCCTATTTGTACATTGATTTTTGGCATGTTGTTTGACACTTGCATTGTTGCCAGGTGTCAATTGGATGGGAACACTATTTGAAATTTAAATAGTCCAACCGGGTAATGTCACGTGGCAAAGTGTAAACTAAAGTGTACACAGTAGTGTACACATTGTAAGGCTCTTACCGATTAAACTTTGCTATTTGTACATTGATTTTTCACACGTTTTTTGACACTTACGTTGTTGTCAAGTGTCAATTGGATGGAAAACTATTTGAAATTTAAACTGTCCAATAGGGTAATGTCATGTGGCATAGAGTAAACAAAAGTGTACACCATAGTGTACCTATAGCAAGGTCCTTGCCGATTGAACTTTGCTGTTTCTACACTGCATAATAGGGTAATGTCACGTGACAAAGTGCAAACTAAAGTGTACACCATAGTGTACCTGTAGCAAGGTTCTTATCGTTTAAACTTTGCTATATGTACACTGATTTTTGACACGTTATATGACACTTGCATTGTTGTCAAGTGTCAATTAGATGGGAAAACTGTTGAAATTTAAACTGTCCAGGGTAATGTCAAGTGGCAAAGTTTAAACAAAAGTGTGTACTCCATAGTGTACATGTAGCAAGGTTCTTACCGATTGAACTTTTCTATTTGTACGTTAATTTTTTACACGTTGTTTGACACTTGCATTGTTGTCAAGTGTCAATTGGATGGGAAAACTGTTTCAAATTTAAGCTTTCTAACAGGGTAATTTCACGTGGCAAAGTGTAAATTAAAGTGTGCACCATAGTGTACATGTCACAAGATCCTTACCGATTGAACTTTGCTATTTGTACACTTTTTTTGACAGGTTATTTGACACTTGCATTGTTGTCAAGTGTTAATTGGATGGGGAAACTATTTGAAATTTTAGCTATCCAATAGGGTAATGTCTCATGGAAAAGTGTAAGCTAAAGTGTACTCTATAGTGTACATGTCGCAAGGTTCTTACCGATTAAACTTTGCTATTTGTACACTGATTTTTGGTACGTTGATTGACATTTGCATCGTTGTCAGGTATCAATTGGATGGGAACGCTATTTGAAATTTAAACTGTCCAACAGTGTAATGTTACGTGGCAAAGCGTAAACTGAAGTGTACACCGTAGTGCACATGTTGCAAGGTTCTTACTGATTAAACTTCACTATTTGTACATTGATTTTTCACACGTTGTTGTCAAGTGTCAATTGGATGGAAAAACTATTTGAAATTAAAACTGTCCAATAGGGTAATGTCACGTGGCAAAGAGTAAATAAAAGTATACACTATAGTATACCTATAGCAAGGTCGTTGCCGATTGAACTTTGCTATTTCTACACTATCCAATAGGGTAGTGTCACATGACAAAGTGTAAACTAAAGTGTGCACCATAGTGTACCTTAGCATGGTTCTTACCGATTGAACTTTGCTATATGTACACTAATTTCTGACACGTTATATGACACTTGCAATGTTGTCAAGTGTCAATTGGATGGAAAAAGTGTTTTAAATTTAAACTGTCAAGGGTAATGTCACGTGGCAAAGTGTAAACTAAAGTGTGTACTCCATAGTGTACATGTAGCAAGGTTCTTACCGATTGAACTTTGCTATTTGTACATTGATTTTCGACACGTTGTTTGACACTTACATAGTTGTTAAGTGTCAATTGGATGAGAAAATTGTTTGAAATTTATATTGTCCAACGGGGTAATGTCACCTGGATAAGTGTAAACTAAAGTGCGTACACCATAGTGCACATGTAGCAAGGTTCTTTCCTATTGATCTTTGCTATTTGTACACTAATTTTTGACACATTATTTGACAGACGCATTATTGTCAAGGGACAATTGGATGGAAAAGCTGTTTAAAATTTAAACTGTCCAACAGGGTAATGTTACATGGCAAAGTGTAAACTAAAGTGTACACCAGAGTGTACATGTAGCAAGGTTCTTACCAATTGATCTTAGCTATTTGTACACTAATTTTCGACACGTTGTTTGACACTTGCATTGTTCTCAAGTGTCAATTGGATGCTTAAACTATTTAAAATTTAAACTATCCAATAGACTAACGTCACGTGGCAAAGTGTAAACTAACGTGTACACCATAGTGTACATGAAGCAAAGTACTTGCCGATTGAAATTCGCTATTTGTACTCTAATTTTTGACCCATTGTTGGACACTTGCATTGTTTTCAAGTGTCAATTTGATGGAAAAACTGTTTGAAATTTAAATTGTCTAGTAGAGTAATGTCACGGGGTTAAGTGTAAAATAAAGTGTACACCATGGTGTACATACAGAAAGGTTCTTACCGATTGAACTTTGCTATTTGTACACTGATTTTTGGCACATTGTTTGACATTTGCATTGTTGTTAGGTGTCAATTGGATGGGAACACTATTTGAAATTTAAACTGTCCAACCGGGTAATGTTACATGGCGAAGTGTAAACTAAAGTGTACACCGTAGTGTACATGTTCCAAGGTTTTTATCGATTGAATTCTGTTATTTGTACATTGATTTTTGACACGTTATTTGACACTTGCATTGTTGTCAAGTGTCAATTGGATGGAAAAACTATTTGAAATTTAGACTGTCGAATAGTGTAATGTCACGTGGCAAAGAGTAAGCTGAAGTATACACCATTGTGTACCTGTCACAAGGTCCTTGCCGATTGAACTTTGCTATTTCTACACTGCTTTTTGACACGTTGTTTTAAACTTTTATTAGTGTCAAGTGTCAATTGGATGGAAAAACTGTTTGAAATTTAAACTGTCTATCAGGGTAAAATCACGTGGCAAAGTGTAAACTAAAATCTGTACACCATAGTGTACTTGTAGCAAGGTTCTTACCGATTGAACTTTGCTATTTGTACACTGGTTTTTAACATGTTGTTTCATTGTTGTCAAGTGTCAATTGGATGGGATTACTGTTTGGAATTTAAACTGTCCAATAGGGTAATGTCACGTGGTAAAGTGTAAACTAAAGTGTACACCATAGTGTACATGTTGGAAGGTTCTTACCGATTGAACTTCGCTGGTTGTAGATTGATTTTTCACACGTTGTTTGACACTTGCGCTGTTGTCAAGTGTTAATAGGATGGGAAAAATATTTGAAATTTAAACTGTCCAGTAGGGTAATGTCACGTGGCAAAGAGTAAACTAAAGAATACACCATAGTGTGCCTGTAGTAAGGTCCTTGCCGATTGAACTTTTCTATTTCTACACTGATTTTCAACACGATGATTGACAGATGCGCTGTTGTCAAGTGTCAACTGGATGGGAAAATTGTTTGAAATTTAAACTGTCCATCAGGGTAAAATCACACGTTGTTTGACACTTGCGTTGTTGTCAAGTGTTAATAGGATGTGAAAAATATTTGAAATTTAAACTGTCCAGTAGGGTAATGTCACGTGGCAAAGAGTAAACTAAAGAATACACCATAGTGTGCCTGTAGCAAGGTCCTTGCCGATTGAACTTTGCTATTTCTACACTGATTTTCAACACGTTGATTGACAGATGCGCTGTTGTCAAGTGTCAACTGGATGGGAAAATTGTTTGAAATTTAAACTGTCCATCAGGGTAAAGTCACGTGGCAAAGTGTAAACTAAAGTTTGTACACCATAGTGTACTTGCAGCAATGTTTTTACCGATTGAACTTTGCTATTTGTACACTGATTTTTAACATGTTGTTTGAAACTGCATTGTTGTCAAGTGTCAATTGGATGGGAAAACTATTCCAAATTTAAGCTTTCCAATAGGGTAATGTAACGTGACAAAGTGTAAACTAAAGTGTACTCCATAGTGTATATGTCTCAAGGTTCTTACCGATTGAACTTTGCTATTTGTACACTGATTTTTGACACGTTGTTTGACACCTGCATTGTTGTCAAGTATCAATTGGACGGGAAAACTATTTGAAATTTAAACTATCCAGGGTAATGTCATGTGGCAAAGTGTAAACTAAAGTGTGTACTCCATAGTGTACATGTAGCAAGGTTCTTACCGATTGAACTTTGCTATCTGTACATTGATTTTCGACATGTTGTTTAACACTTATATTGTTGTTAAGTGTCAATTGGATGGGAAAATTGTTTGAAATTTATACTGTCCAACGGGGTAATGTCACATGGCTAAGTGTAAACTGAAGTGCGTACACCATAGTGCACATGTAGCAAGGTTCTTTCCGATTGATCTTTGCTATTTGTACAGTAATTTTTGACGCATTCTTTGACAGACGTATTGTTGTCAAGGGACAGTTGGATGGAAAAACTGTTTAAAATTTAAGCTGTCCAACAGGGTAATGTCACATGGCAAAGTGTAAACTAAAGTGTACACCAGAGTGTATATGTAGCAAGGCTCTTACCGATTGATCTTAGCTATTTGTACACTGATTTTCTACACGTTGTTTGACACTTGCATTGTTTTCAAGTGTTAATTGGATGCTAAAACTATTTAAAATTTAAACTGTCCAATAGACTAATGTCACCTGGCAAAGTGTAAACTAAAGTGTACACCATAGTGTACATGTAGCAAGGTTCTTACCGATTGAAATTCGCTATTTGTACACTAATTTTTGACCCGTTGTTTGACACTTGCATTGTTGTCAAGTGTCAATTTGATGGAAAAACTATTTGAAATTTAAATTGTCCAGTAGAGTAATGTCACGGGGTTAAGTGTAAACTAAAGTGTACACCATGGTGTACATGTAAAAAGGTTCTTACCGATTGAACATTGCTATTTGTACACTGATTTTTGGCACGTTGTTTGACACTTGCATTGTTGTCAGGTGTCAATTAGATGGAAACACTGTTTGAAATTTAAACTGTCCAACAGGGTATTGTCATGCGGCGAAGTGTAAACTAAAGTGTACACCGTAGTGCACATGTTGCAATGTTCTTCTCGATTGAACTTTGTTATTTGTACATTGATTTTTGACATGTTGTTTGACACTTGCATTGTTGTCAAGTGTCAATTGGAGGGAAAAACTATTTGGAATTTAGACTGTCCAATAGTGTAATGTCACGCGGCAAAGTGTAAGCTAAGTATACACCATTGTGTACTTGTAGCAAGGTCCTTACCGATTGAACTTTGCTATTTCTACACTGATCTTCGACACATTGTTTGACACTTGTATTGTTGTCAAGTGTCAATTGGATGGAAAAATTATTCGAAATTTAAACTGTCCATCAGGGTAAAGTCACGTGTCAAAGTGTAAACTAAAGTCCGTATACCATAGTGTACTTGTAGCAAGGTTCTTACCGATTGAACTTTGCTATTTGTACATTGATTTTTAACACGTTGTTTGACACTTGCATTGTTGTCAAGTGTCAATTGGATGGGTGTACTATTTAGAATTTAAACTGTCCAATAGGGTAATGTCACATGACAAAGTGTAAACTAAAGTGTACACCTTAGTGTACATGTTGGAAGGTTCTTATCGATTGAACTTCGCTGTTTGTAGATTGATTTTTCACACGTTGTTTGACACTTGCATTGTTGTCAAGTGTCAATGGGATGGGAAAACTATTTGAAATTTAAATTGTCCAGTAGGGTAATGTCGCGTGGCAAAGAGTAAACTAAAGAATACACCATAGTGTACCTGTAGCAAGGTCCTTGCCGATTGAACTTTGCCATTTCTACACTGATTTTTGACATGTTGTTTTAAACTTGTATTGCTGTCAAGTGTCAATTGGATGGAAAAACTATTTGAAATTTAAACTGTCCATCAGGGTAAAATCACATGGCAAAGTGTAAACTAAAGTCTATACAACATAGTGTAATTGTAGCAAGGTTCTTACCGATTGAACTTTGCTATTTGTACACTGATTTTTAACACGTTGTTTGACACTGCATTGTTGTCCAGTGTCAATTGGATGGGAAAACTGTTCCAAATTTAAGCTTTCCAATAGGGTAATGTCACGTGACAAAGTGTAAATTAAAGTGTACTCCATAGTGTACATGTGTCAAGGTTCTTACCGATTGAACTTTGTTATTTGTACACTGATTTTTGACACGTTATATGACACTTACATTGTTGTCAAGTGTCAATTGGACGAAAAAACTATTTGAAATTTAAACTGTCCAGGGTAATGTCAAGTGGCAAAGTGTAAACTAAAGTGTGTACTCCATAGTGTACATGTAGCAAGGTTCTTACCGATTGAACTTTGCTATTTGTACACTAATTTTCGACACATTGTTTGACACTTACATTGTTGTCAAGTGTCAATTGGATGGGAAAACTGTTTGAAATTTATATTGTCCAATAGGGTAATATCACGTGGCTTAGTGTAAAATAAAGTGCGTATACCATAGTGTACATAAAGCAAGGTTCTTTTCGATTGATCTTTGCTATTAGTACACTAATTTTTAACACATTGTTTGACAAACGCATTGTTGTCAAAGGACAACTGGGTGGAAAAACTGTTCAAAATTTAAGCTATATAGGGTAATGTCACATGGCAGAGTGTAAACTAAAGTGTACACCAGAGTGTACATATAGTAAGGTTCTTACCGATTGATCTTAGCTACTTGTACATTGATTTTTGACACTTTTTTTACACTTGCATTGTTCTCAAGTGTCATTTGGATGTGAAAGCTATTTAAAATTTAAACTGTCCAATAGAGTGATGTCACGTGGCAAAGTGTAAAGTAAAGTGTACACCATAGGGTACTTGTAGCAAGGTCATTGCCAATTGAACTTTGCTATTTCTACACTGATTTTTGACACGTTGTTTGACACTTGTATTGTTGTCAAGTGTCACTTTGATGGGAAAACTATTTGAAATTTAAACTGTCTAGTAGAGTAATGTCACAGGGTTAAGTGTAAACTAAAGTGTACACAATGGTGTACATGTAGAAAGGTTCTTACCGATTGAACTTTGCTATTTGTACACTAATTTTTGGCACGTTGTTTGACACTTGCATTGTTGTCAGGTGTCAATTGGATGGGAACACCGTTTGAAATTTAAACTCTCCATGAGGGTAATGTCACATGGCAAAGTGTAAACTAAAGTGTACACCGTAGTGTACATGTTGCAAGGTTCTTACCGATTGAACTTCGCTATTTGTACATTGATATTTAACACGTTGTTTGACACTTGCGTTGTTATCAACTATCAATTGGATGGAAAAACTATTTGAAATTTAAACTATCCAACAGTGTAATGTCACGTGGCAAAGAGTAAGCTAAAGTATACACCATTGTGTACTTGTAGCAAGGTCCTTCCCAATTGAACTTTGCTATTTCTACACTGATTTTTGACACATTGTTTGACACTTGTATTGTCGTCAAGTGTTAATTGGTTGGAAAAATTGTTTGAAATTTAAACTGTCCAACAGGGTAATGTCACGTGATAAAGTGTAAACTAATGGTACACCATAGTGTACATGTAGAAAGGTTCTTATCGATTGAACTTTGCTATTTGTACACTGATTTTTGGCACGTTGTTTGACACTTACATTGTTGTCAGGTGTCAATTAGCTGGGAACACTGTTTGAAATTTTAACTATCTAACAGGGTAATGTCACGTGGCAAAGTGTAAACTAAAGTGTACTCCGTAGTGTACATGTTGGAAGGTTCTTACCGATTGAACTTCGCTATTTGTAGATTGATTTTTCACACATTCTTTGACACTTGCATTGTTGTCAAGTGTCAATAGGAAAAACTATTTGAAATTTAAACTGTCCAACAGGGTAATGTCACATGGCAAAGAGTAAGCTGAAGTATACACCATAGTGTACATGTAGCAAGGTCCTTCCCAATTGAACTTTGCTATTTCTACACTGATTTTTGACACATTGTTTGACACTTGTATTGTTGTCAAGTGTTAATTGGTTGGAAAAATTGTTTGAAATTTAAACTGTCCAACAGGGTAATGTCACGTGGTAAAGTGTAAACTAATGGTACACCATAGTGTACATGTAGAAAGGTTCTTATCGATTGAACTTTGCTATTTGTACACTGATTTTTGGCATGTTTTTTGACACTTACATTGTTGTCAGGTGTCAATTGGCTAGGAACACTGTTTGAAATTTTAACTATCTAACATGGTAATGTCACGTGGCAAAGTGTAAACTAAAGTGTACTCCGTAGTGTACATGTTGGAAGGTTCTTACCGATTGAACTTCGCTATTTATAGATTGATTTTTCACACATTCTTTGACACTTGCATTGTTGTCAAGTGTCAATAGGAAAAACTATTTGAAATTTAAACTATCCAACAGGGTAATGTCACATGGCAAAGAGTAAGCTGAAGTATACACCATAGTGTACATGTTGCAAGGTCCTTCCCAATTGAACTTTGCTATTTCTACACTGATTTTTAACACATTGTTTGACACTTGTATTGTTGTCAAGTGTTAATTGGTTGGAAAAATTGTTTGAAATTTAAACTGTCCAACAGGGTAATGTCACGTGGTAAAGTGTAAACTAATGGTACACCATAGTGTACATGTAGAAAGGTTCTTACCGATTGAACTTTGCTATTTGTACATTGATTTTTGGCACGTTGTTCGACACTTACATTGTTGTCAGGTGTCAATTGGATGGGAACACTATTTGAAATTTAAAATGTCCAAAAGGGTAATGTCACGTAGCAAAGTGTAAACTAAAGTGCACACCGTAGTGTACATGTAGCAAGGTTCTTACCGATTAAACTTCGCTATTTGTACATTGATTTTTCACACGTTGTTTGACACTTGTGTTGTTGTCAAGTGTTAATTGGATGGGAAAACTATTTGATATTTAAACTGTCTTACAGGGTAATGTCACGTGGCAAAGAGTAAATTAAAGTATACACCATAGCGTACCTATAGCAAGGTCCTTGCCGATCGAAATTTGCTATTTTTACACTGATTTTCGTCAAGTTGATTGACACTTGCGTTGTTGTCAAGTGTCAACTGGATGGAAAAACTGTTTGAAATTTAAACTTTCCATCAGGGTAAAGTCACGTGGCAAAGTGTAAACTAAGGTGTACAATATAGTGTACATTTAATAAGGTTCATACCGATTGAACTTTGCGATTTGTACTTTGATTTTTGGTATGTTGTTTGACACTTGCATTATTTTCCAGTGTCAATTGGATGAGAAAACTATTTGAAATTTAAACTATCCAATAGGGTAATATCACGTGGCAAAGTGTAAACTAAAGTCTGTAGACAATAGTGCACTGGTAGCAAGGTTCTTACCGATTGAACTTTGCTATTTGTACACTGATTTTTAACACGTTGTTTGACACTTTCATTGTTGTCAAGTGTCAATTGGATGAGAAAACTGTTTCAAATTTGAGCTGTCCAACAGAGTAATTTTATGTGGCAAAACGTAAATTAAAGTGTACACCATAGTGTACATGTGATAAGATCCTTACCGATTGAACTTTGTTATTTATACACTGATTTTTGACAGGTTGTTTGACACTTGCATTGTTGTCAAGTGTCAATTAGATGGGGAAACTGTTTGAAATTTTAGCTGTCCAACTGGGTAATTCTCGTGGTAAAGTGTACTCCATAGTGTACATGTCGCAAGGTTCTTACCGATTGAACTTTGCTACTTGTACACTTATTTTGGACACGTTGTTTGACATTTCCCTTGTTGTCAGGTGTCAATTAGATGGGAAAACTGCTTGAAATTTAAACTATCCAACAAGGTAATCTGGCAAAGTGCAAACTAAAGTGCACACCATAGCGTACATGTAGCAAGGTTCTTACCGATTGATCTTTGCAATTTATGCACCGATTTTTGACACGTTGTTTAACACTTACATTTTTGTCAAGTGTCAATTAGATGGAAAAACTATTAGAAATTTAAACTACCTAGCAGGGTAGTGTCACGTGGCAGAGTGTAAACTAAAGTGTACACAAACGTGTGCATGTCGCAAGGTTCTTACCAATTGAACGTTGCTATTTGTACACTGATTTTATGCACATTGTTTGACACTAACATTGTTGTCAGGTGCCAATTGGATGGGAACACTGTTTTAAATTTAAACTGTCCAACAGGATAATGTCACGTGGTAAAGTGTAAACTAAAGTGTACACCATAGTGTACATGTAGCAACTTTCTTACCAATTGAACTTCGCTATTTCTACATTGATTTTTGACACGTTGTTTGACACTTGCATTGTTGTTAAGTGTCAATTGGATGGAAAAACTATTTGAAATTTAAACCGTCCAGCAGGACAATGTCACGTGGCAACGAGTAAATTAAAGTATACACCATAGTGTACCTGCAGCAAGGTCCTTGCCGATTGAACTTTGCTAGTTCTTCATTTAGTTTCAACACGTTGTTTGATACTTGTATTGTTGTCAAGTGTCAATTGGATGCGAAAATGATTTGAAATTTAAGCTGTCCAACAGGGTATTATCACGTGGGAAAGTGTAAACTAAAGGGTACACCATGGTGTACATGTAGTAAGGTTATTATCGATTGAACTTTTCAATTCGTACACTGATTTTTGATACGTTCTTTGACACATGCATTGTTGTGAATTGTAACCTGGATGGGAAAACTATTTGAAATTTAAATTGTCCTATAGGGTAAAGTGGCAAAGTGTAAACTAAAGTGTACACCATAGTTTACATGTAATAAGGTTCATATCGATTGAACTTTGCGATTTGTACTCTGATTTTTGATACGTTGTTTGACACTTGCATTATTGTCAAGTGTCGATTGGATGAGAAAACTATTTATAATTTAGACTGTCCATTAGAGTAATATCATGTGGCAAAGTGTAAACTAAAGTGTACACCATAGTGTACATGTTGCAAGGTTCTTATCGTTTGAACTTTGCTATTTGTACACTGATTTTTGGCATGTTGTTTGACACTTTCATTGTTGTCAGGTGTCAGTTGGAATGGAAAACTGTATGAAATTTAAACTAGCCAACAGGGTAATATTAGGTGGTAAAGCGTAAACTAAAGTGTATACTACAGTGTACATGGAGCAAAGTTCTTACCGATTGAACTTTGCTATTTGTACACTAATTTTTGACACGTTGTTTGACACTTTCATTGTTGTCAATTGTCAATTGGATGGGAAAAAAGTTTGAAATTTAAACTGTACATCAGTATAATGTCACGTGGTAAAGTGTAAATTAAAGTGTACATCATAGTGTACATGTAGCAGGGTCCTTACCAATTGAACTTTGCTATTTGTACACTGATTTTCGATACGTTGTTTGACTCTTGCATTGTCGTCAAGAGTCAATTGGATGGCAAAACTATTTGAAATTTAAATTGTCCATCAGTGTAATGTCACGTGGCAAAGTATAAACTAAAGTATACACCACAGTGTACATGTTGTGAGGTTCTTACCGATTGAACTTTGCTATTTGTACACTGATTTTTGGCACGTTGTTTAACTTTTCCATTGTTGTCAAGTGTCAATTGGATGGAAAAAATATTTGAAATTTAAACTGTTGATCAGGGTAATGTCAACATGGTAAAGTGTAAACTAAAGTGTACACCATAGTGTACATGCAGTGAGGTTCTTACCGATTGAACTTTGCTATCTGTACACTATTTTTGACATGTTGTTTGACATTTGTATTATTGTCAAGTGTCAATTGGATGGAAAATTGTTTGAAATTTAAACTGTCCAACGGGTCAATGTCACGTGGCAAAGTGTCAACTAAAGTGTACACCATAGTATACATGTACCAAGGTCCTTACCGATTGAACTTTGTTATTTGTACACTGATTTTTGACACATTGTTTGACACTTGGATTGCTGTCAAGTGTCAATTGGTCATGAAAACTGTTTGAAATTTAACTGTCTAGTAGGGTAATGTCACGTGGCAATGTGTAAACTAAAGTGTACACCATAGCGTACGCATAGCAAGGTTCTTACCAATTGAACTTTGCTATTTTTACTTTAATTTTTGACACGTTGTTTGACACTTGTATTGTTGTCAAGTGTCAATTGGATAGGAAAATTGTTAAAAATTTAAATTGTCCAATAGGGTAATGTCGCGTGGTAAAGTGTAAACTAAGGTTTACATGAAGCAAGGTTCATTCTGATTGAAATTTGCAATATGTACACTAATTTTTACGCGTTGCTTGACACATGCATTGTTATCAGGTGTCAATTGGATGGAAAAACTTTTTGAAATTTATACTGTCCAACAGGGTAATGTCACGTGGCTAAGTGTAAACTAAAGTGTCTATACCATAGTGTACATGTAGCAAGATTCTTACCGATTGAACTTCGCTATTTGTAGATTAATTTTTGACACATTGTTTGACACTATCATTATTGTCAAGTATCAATTGGATGGAAAAAAATGTTTGAAATTTAAGCTATCTAACTGGGTAATGCCACGTGGTAAAGTGTAAACAAAAGTGTACACCATAGTGTACATGTAGCAGGGTTCTTACCGATTGACCTTTATGATTAATTGTTAGTTGGATGGGAAAACTGTTTAAAATTTAAACTGTCCAATAGAGTAATGTCACGTGGCAAAGTATAAACTAAAGTGTACACCATAGTGTACATGTAGCAAGGTTCTTACTGATTGAACTTTATTATTTTGTACACTTATTTTTGACATATTGTTTGACACTTGCATTGTATTCAAGTGTTAATTGGATAAGAAAACTATTTGAAATTTAAACTATCCAACGGGTTAATGTCACGTGGCAAAGTGTAAACTAAAGTGTACACCATAGTATACATGTAGCAAGATCCTTACCGATTGAACTTTGCAAATTGTACATGGATTTTTGACACGTTGTTTGACACTTGCATTGTTATCAAGTGTCAATTGGATGTGAAAACTGTTTGAAATTTAAACGGTCCAACAAGATAATGTTACTAGGAAAAGTTTAAACTAAAGTGTACACCATAGTGTACGCATAGCAAGGTTCTTACCGATTGAACTTTGCTATTTGTACTCTGATTTTTGACACGTTGTTTGACACTAGCATTGTTGTCAAGTGTCAATTGGATGGGAAAATTATTTGAAATTTAAACTGTCGAATAGGGTAATGTCACAAGGTAAAGTGTAAGCTAAAGTGTACATGTAGCGAGGTTCATTCCGACTGAACTTTGCTATTTGTACACTGATTTTTACACGTTGCTTAACACATGCATTGTTATCAGGTGTCAATAGGATGGAAAAACTTTTTGAAATTTATACCGTCCAACAGGGTAATGCCACGTGGCTAAGTGTAAACTAAAGTGTGTACGCCATAGTGTACATTTTGATACTTGCATTGTTACCAAGTGTCAATTGGATGGGAAAACTATTTAAAATTTAAACTGTCCAATAGAGAAATGTCATGCGGCAAAGTGTAAACTAAGGTGTACACCATAGTGTACATGTAGCAAGGTCCTTACCGATTGAACTTTGCTATTTCTACACTGATTTTTGACACGTTGTTTGACACATTCATTATTTTCAACTGTCAATTGGATGTGAAAACTATTTGAAATTTAAACTGTCCAACAGGGTAATGTCACGTGGAAAAGTGTAAACTAAAGTGTACACCATAGTGTACACCTAGCAAGTTTCTTATCGATTGAACTTTGCTATTTATACACTGATTTTTTGGCACGCTGTTTGACACTTACATTGTTGTCAGGTGTCAATTGGATGGGAACACTGTTTGAAATTTAAATTGTCCAACAGGGTAATGTCACATGGCAAAGTGTAAACTAAAGTACACACCATAGTGTACATATTGCAAGGTTCTTACCGATTGAACTTCGCTATTTGTACATTGATTTTTGACACGTTGTTTGACACTTGCATTGTTGTCAAATGTCAATTGGATGGGAAAACTATTTTAAATTTAAATTGCCCAACAGGGTAATGTCACGTGGGAAATAGTAAACGAAAGTATACACCTTAGTGTACCTGTAGCAAGGTCCTTTCCGATTGAACCTTGATGTTTATGCACTGATTTTCGACAAGTTGTTTGGCATTTTTATTGTTGTCAAGTGTCAATTTGATGGAAAAACTATTTGAAATTTAAACTGTCCAACAGGGTAATGCCACGTGGTAAAATGTAAACTAAAGGGTACACCATAGTGTATATGTAGAAAGGTTTTTACCGATTGAACTTTGCCATTTGTACACTGATTTTTGACATGTTCTTTGACACATGCATTGTTGTCAAGTGTCAACTGGATGGATAAACTGTTTGAAATTTTAACTGTCCAACAGGGTAAAGTCACGTGGCAAAGTGTAAACTAAAGTGTACACCATAGTGTACATGTAATAAGGTTCTTACCGATTGAACATTGCGATTTGTACTCTGATTTTTGACACATTGTTCAACACTTGCATTGTTGTCCGGTGTCAATTGGATGGGAACACTGTTTGAAATTTAAACTGTCCAACAGCGTAATGTCACGTGGCAAAGTGTAAACTAAAGTGTACACTATAGTGTACATATTGCAAGGTTCTTACTGATTGATCTTTGCTATTTGCACATTGATTTTTGACCCGTTGTTTCACACTGGTATTGTTGTCAATTGTAAATTTGATGAGAAAACTATTTGATATTTAAGCTTTCCAACAGGGTAATGTCTTGTGGTAAAGTGTAAACTAAAGTGTAATCTATAGTGTACATGTCGCTAGGTTCTTATCGATTGAACTTTGCTACTTGTACATTGATTTTTAACATGTTGTTTGACACATGCATTGTTGTCAAGTGTCAATTGGATGGTAAAATTGTTGGAAATTTAAACTATCCAATAGGGTAATGTCACGTGGCAAAGTATAAGCTAAAGTGTCACCATAGTGTACGCAAAGTAAGGTTCTTACCGAATGAACTTTGCTATTTGTTCACTGATTTTTGACACATTTTTTTACACTTGCATTGTTGTCAATTTTCAATTGGATGGGTAAACTGTTTAAAATTTAAACTGTCCAATAGGGTAATGTTACGTAGTAAAGTGTAACCTAAAGTCTCCACCATAGTGTTCATGTGGCAAGGGCCTTACCGATTGAACTTTATTATTTGTACACTGATTTTCGGCACGTTGTTTGACACTTGCATTATTGTCAAGCGTCAATTGGATGGAAAAACAATTTAAAATTTAAACTGCTCATTAGAGTAATGTCACGGGGCAAAGTTCAAACTAAAGTGTAGACCGTAGTGTACATGTTGCAAGGTTCTTACCGATTGAACTTTGCTATTTGTACACTGATTTTTAACACGTTGTTTGACACATGCATGTTGTCAAGTGTCAATTAGATGGTAAAATTGTTGGAAATTTAAACTGTCCAATAGGGTAATGTCACGTGGCAAAGTATAAGCTAAAGTGTCACCATAGTGTACGCGAAGTAAGGTTCTTACCGAATGAACTTTGCTATTTGTTCACTGATTTTTGACACATTTTTTTACACTTGCATTGTTGTCAATTTTCAATTGGATGGGTAAACTGTTTAAAATTTAAACTGTCCAATAGGGTAATGTTACGTAGTAAAGTGTAACCTAAAGTCTCCACCATAGTGTTCATGTGGCAAGGGCCTTACCGATTGAACTTTATTATTTGTACACTAATTTTCGGCACGTTGTTTGACACTTGCATTATTGTCAAGCATCAACTGGATGGGAAAACAATTTAAAATTTAAACTGCCCATTAGAGTAATGTCACGGGGCAAAGTTCAAACTAAAGTGTAGACCGTAGTGTACATGTTGCAAGGTTCTTACCGATTGAACTTTGCTATTTGTACACTGATTTTTGCCACGTTGTTTGACACTTTCATTGTTGTCAGGTGTCAATTGGATGGAAAAACTGTTTGAAATTTAAACTAGCCAACAGGGTAATCTCAGGTGGTAAAGTGTAAACTAAAGTGTATACTATAGTGTACACGTAGCAAGATTCTTACCGATTGAACTTTGCTATTTGTACACTAATTTTTGACACGTTGTTTGACACTTTCATTGTTGTCAGGTGTCAACTGGACGGAAAAACTGTTTGAAATTTAAACTGTCCATTAGGATAATGTCATGTGGTAAAGTGTAAACTAAATTGTACACCATAGTGTACATGTAGCAAGGTCCTTACCAATTGAACTTTGCTTTTTGTACACTGATTTTCAACACGTTGTTTGACTCTTGCATTATTGTCAAGAGTCAATTGGATGGCAAAACTATTTGAAATTTAAATTGTCCATCAGGGTAATGTCACGTGGTAAAGTGTAAACTAAAGTGTACACCATAGTGTACATGTCGCAAGGTTCTTGCCGATTGAACTTTGCTATCTGTACACTGATTCTTGATATGTTGTTTGACATTTGTATTGTTGTCAAGTGTCAAATGGATGAGAAAACTGTTTGAAATTTAAACTTTCCAACAGGTCAATGTCACGTGGCAAAGTGTAAACTAAAGTGTACACCATAGTGTATATGTACCAAGGTCCTTACCGATTGAACTTTGCTATTTGTACACCAATTTTTGACACGTTGTTTGACACTTGCATTGTTGTCAAGTGTCAACTGGTCATGAAAACTCTTTGAAATTTAAACTATCTAATAGGGTAATGTCACGTGGCAATGTGTAAACTAAAGTGTACACCATAGCGTACACATAGCAAGGTTCTTACCAATTGAACTTTGCTATTTGTACTTTAATTTTTGACACATTGTTTGACACTTGCATTGTTGTCAAGTGTCAATTGGATAGGAAAAATGTTAAAAATTTAAACTGTCCAATAGGGTAATGTCACGTGGTAAAGTGTAAACTAAAGTTTACATGAAGCAAGTTTTATTCTGATTGAAATTTGCAATGTGTACACTAATTTTTACGCGTTGCTTGACACATACATTGTTATTAGGTGTCAATTAGATGGAAAAACTTTTTGAAATTTATACTGTCCAACAGGGTAATGTCACGTGGCTAAGTGTAAACTAAAGTGTGCATACCATAGTGTACATGTAGCAAGGTTCTTACCGATTGAACTTTGCTATTTGTAGATTAATTTTTGACATGTTGTTTGACACTATCATTATTGTCAAGTATTAATCGGATGGAAAAATTGTTTGAAATTTAAGCTATCTAACTGGGTAATGTCACGTGGTAAAGTGTAAACTAAAGTGTACACCATAGTGTACATGTATCAGGGTTCTTACCGATTGATCTTTATGAATTGTACACTGATTTTTGACATAATTTTTGACACTTGCATTGCTACCAAGTGTTAATTGGATGGGAAAACTATTTAAAATTTAAATTGTCTAACAGAGTAATGTCACGTGGCAAAGTGTAAACTAAAGTGTACATGTAGCAAGGTTCTTACTGATTGAACTTTATTATTTTGTACACTGATTTTTGACATATTGTTTGACACTTGCATTGTATTCAAGTGTCAATTGGATAGGAAAACTATTTAAAATTTAAACTGTCCAATGGGTTAATGTCACGTGGCAAAGTGTAAACTAAAGTGTACACCATAGTATACATGTAGCGAGGTCCTTACCGATTGAACTTTGCAATTTGTACACGGATTTTTGACACGTTGTTTGACACTTGCATTGTTGTCAAGTGTCAATTGGATGTGTGACACGTTGTTTGACACTTGCATTGTTGTCAAGTGTCAATTGGATGTGAAAACTATTTGGAATTTAAACGGTCCAACAAGATAATGTTACTAGGCAAAGTTTAAACTAAAGTGTACACCATAGTGTACGCATAGCAAGGTTCTTACCAATTGAACTTTGCTATTTGTACTCTGATTTTTGACACTGGCATTGTTGTCAAGTGTCAATTGGATGGGAAAACTGTTTGAAATTTAAACTGTCGAACAGGGTAATGTCACGTGGCAAGGTATAAACTAAAGTGTACACAATAGTGTACATGTGGCATGGTCCTCACCGATTGAACTTTACCGTTTGTACACTGATTTTTGACATGTTGTTTGACACTTGCATTGTTGTCAAGTGTCTATTGGATGGAAAAACTATTTGTACACTGATTTTCGACACGTTGTTTGACACTTGCATTGTTGTCAAATGTATATTGGATAGGAAAACAGTTTGAAATTTAAACGTTATTTGATACTTGCATTGTTGTCAAGTGTCAATTGGATGGGATATCTGCTTGAAATTTAAACTGTCCATCAGGGTAATCTCAAGTGGTAAAGTGTAAGCTAAAGTGTACACCATTGTGTACATGTAGCAACGTCCTTACCAATTGAACTTTGCTATTTGTGCAATGATTTTTAACACGTTGTTTAATACTTGCATTGTTGTCAAGTGTCAAAATGGATGGCAAAACTATTTGAGATCTAAACTGTCCATCAGGGTAATGCCACGTGGCAAAATGTAAACTAAAGTGTACACCATAGTGTACAGTAGCGAGGTTCTTACCGATTGAACTTTACTATTTGTACATTAATTTTTGACACGTTGTTTGACACTTGCATTATTGTCAAGTGTCAATAGGATTAAATACTGTTTGAAATTTAAACTGTCCAAGAGGGTAATGTCACGTGGTAAAGTGTAAACCAAAGTGTATACCATAGTGTACATGTAGCAAGGTCTTTTCCGAATGAACTTTGCTATTTGTACACTAATTTTTGATATGTTGTTTGACAGTTGCATTATTGTCAAGTGTCAATTGGATTGAAAAACTGTTTGAAATTTATACTGTCCGACAGGATAATGTCACGTGGCTAAGTGTAAACTAAAGTATGTACACCACAGTGTAAATATAGCAAGGTTTTTACCAATTGAACTTTGCTATTTGTACACATATTTTTGACACGTTGTTTGACATGTGCATTGTTGTCAAGTGTCAATTGGATGGAAAACTATTCGAAATTTAAACTATCAAACAAGGGAATGTCACGTGGAAAAATGTAAACTAAAGTGTACACCATAGTGTACATGTGGCATGGTCTTTGTCGATTGAACTTTGCTATTTGTGCACCGATTTTTGACTCATTGTTTAACATTTGCATTGTTATCAAGTGTCAATTGGATGGGAAAACTGTTTGAAATTTAAACTGCCCAACGGGGTAATGTCATGTGACAAAGTGTAAATTAAAGTGTACAGCATAGTGTAGATGTCGCAAAATTCTTACCGATTGAACTTTGCTATTTGTACATTGATTTTTGACACGTTGCTTGACACTTGTGTTGTTGTCAAGTGTCAATTGGATGGAAAAACTGTTAGAAATTTAAACTATCAAATAGGGTAATGTCACATGGTAAAATGTAAACAAAAGTGTACACCATAGTGTACATGTGGCATGGTCCTTACCGATTGAACTTTGCCATTTGTACACTGATTTTTGACATGTTGTTTGACACTTGCATTGTTGTCAAGTGTCTATTGGACGGAAAAAATGGTTCGAAATTTAAACTGTCCAACAGGGTAACGTCACGTGCCAAAGTGTAAACTAAAGTGTATACCATGGTGTACATGTCGCTTGGTTCTTACCAATTGAACTTTACAATTTATACACTGATTTTCATCATGTTTTTTGACACTTACATTACTGTCAAGTGTCTATTGGATGGCAAAACTATTTGAAATTTAAAATGTTTGAAATTTAAACGTTGTTTGAGACTTCCATTTTTATCAAGTGTCAATTGGATGGGAAAAATGTTTGAAATTTAAATTGTCCATCAGGGTAATGTCACATGGCAAAGTGTAAACTAAAGTGTACACCATAGTTTACATGTGGAAAGGTCCTTGCCATTTGAGTTTTAGTATTTGTACACTGATTTTTGACACGTTGTTTGACACTTACATTGTTGTCAAGTGTCAATTGGATGGCAAAACTATTTGAAATTTAAACGTTGTTTGAGACTTGCATTATTGTCAAGTGTCAATTGGATAGGAAAAATGTTTGAAATTTAAATTGGTCGTCAGGGTAACGACACGTGGCAAAGTGTAAACTAAAGTGTACACCACAATGTACATGTGGCAAGGTCCTTACCATTTGAGGTTTGCTATTTGTACACTGATTTTCGACACATTGTTTGACACTTACATTGTTGTCAAGTATCAATTGGATGGCAAAACTGTTTGAAATTTAAACTGTCCAAAAGGGTAATGTCACGTGGTAAAGTGTAAACTAAAGGGTACGCCATAATGTACATGTGGCAAGGTCCTTAACAATTGGACTTTGCTATTTGTACACTGATTTTTGACACTTGCATTGTTGTCTAGTGTCAATTGGGTGGAAACACTATTTGAAATTTAAACTGTCCATCAGGGTAATGTCAAGCGGTAAAGTGTAAACTAAAGTGTATACCATAGTGTACATGTAGTGAGGTTCTTACCGACTGAAATTTGCTATTTGTACACTGATTTTTGACACGTTCTTTGACACTGACATTATTATCAAGTGTAAATTGGATTGGAAAACTATTTGATATTTAAGATTTCCAACAGGGTAATGTCTCGTGGTAAAGTGTAAACTAAAGTGTACTCCATAGTGTACATGTCACAAGGTTCTTACCTATTGAACTTTGCAACTTGTACACTGATTTTTGACACGTTGTTTGACACATGCATTGTTGTCAAGTGTCAATTGGATGGTAAAATTGTTGGAAATTTAAACTCTCCAACAGGGTAATGTCACATGGCAAAGTGTAAACTAAAGTGTACACCATAGTGTACGTATAGCCAGGTTCTTACCGATTGAACTTTGCGATTTTTACTCTGATTTTTGACACGTTGTTTGACACTTGTATTGTTGTCAAGTGGCAATTGGATGGGAAAACTATTTGAAATTTAAACTGTCCAATAGTGTAATATCACGTGGAAAAGTGTATACTAAAGTGCACATGTAGCAAGGGTTATTTTGATTGAACTTTGCTATTTGTACACTGATTTTTAACATGTTGCTAGACACATGCATTGTTATCAGGTGACAATTAAATGGGAAATTTTTTTGAAATTTATAATGTCCAACAGGGTAATGTCATGTGCCTAAGTGTAAACTAAAGTGTGTACACCATAGTGTACAAGTAGCAAGGTTCTTACCGATTGAACTTTACTATTTGTACATTAAATTTTGACACGTTGTTTGACACTCGCATTGTTGTCAAGTGTGAATCGGATAGAAAAATTATTTGAAATTGAAGCTGTCTAATAGGGTAATGTCACGTGGTAAAGTGTAAACTAAAGTGTACACCATAGTGTACATGTTGCAAGGTTTTTACCAGTTGATCGTTACTATTTGTACACAGATTTTTTACACGTTGTTTGACACATGCATTGTTGTCAAGTGTCAATTGGATGGGAAAACTGTTGGAATTTTAAATTTTCCAATAGGGAAATGTCACGTGGCAAAGTGTAAACTAAAGTGTACACCATAGTGTACATGTAGCAAGGTTCTTATTGATCGGACTTTGTTATTTGTACACTAATTTTAGACACATCGTTTGACACTTGTATTATTGTCAAATGTCAATTGGACAAAAAAACTATTTGAATTTAAACTGTCCAACAGGGCAATGACACGTGGAAAAGTGTAAACTAAAGTGTACACCATAGTGTACATGTCGTAAGGTTCTTACCAATTGAACTTTGCTATTTGTACTCTGAGTTTTGGCACGTTGTTTGACACTTGCATTGTTGTCAAGTGTCAATTGGATAGGAACACTGTTTGAAATTTAAACTGTCGAATAGGGTAATGTCACGTGGCAAAGTATAGACTAAAGTGTACACCGTATCGTAGATATCGCAAAGTTTTTAGCGATTGAACTTTGCTATTTGTACACTGATTTTTGACACGTTGTTTGACACATGCATTGTTGTCAAGTGTCAATTGGATGGGAGAATTATTTGAAATTTAAACTGTCGAACAGGGTAATGTTACGTGGCGAAGTGTAAACTAAAGTGTACACCATAGTGTTCATGTGGCATGGTCCTTACCAATTGAACTTTACCATTTGTACACTGATTTTTAACACGTTGTTTGGCACTTGTATTTTTGTCAAGTGTCTATTGGATGGAAAAACTATTTGTACACTATTTTTTCACGCGTTGTTTGACACTTGCATTGTTGTCAAGTGTCAATTGGATGGGAAAACTGTTTGAAATTTAAACCGTTTGAACTTTGAACGTTGTTTAATACTTGCATTGTTGTCAAGTGTCAATTGGATGTGAAAATTGCTTGAAATTTAAACTGTCCAATAGGGTAATGTTAAAGGGCAAAGTGTAAACTAAAGTGTACACCATAATTTGCCTATAGCAAGTTCCTTACCAATTGAACTTTGCTATTTGTACACTGATTTTCGACACGTTGTTTGACACTTGCATTGTTGTGAAGTGTGAATTGGATGGCAAAAATGTTTTAAATTTAAACTATCCATCAGGGTAATGTCACGTGGCAAAGTGTAAACTAAAGTGTACACCATAGTGTACATGTTGCGAGGTTCTTGCAGATTGAACTTGCTATTTGTACACTGATTTTTGACACGTTGTTTGACACCTGCGTTGTTGTCAAGTGTCAATTGGATTGGAAAACTGTTCAAAATTTAAACAGTCCAATAGAGTAATGTCACATGGCAAAGTGTAAACTAAAGTGTACACCATAGTGTGCACCTAACAATGTTCTTACCGACTGAACTTTGCTATTTATACACTGATTTTTGACAAGTTGATTGACACTTGCATTGTTGTCAAGTGTCAATTGGATAGGAAAATTGTTTGAAATTTAAACTATCCAATAGAGTAACGTCATGTGACAAAGTGTAAAGTAAAGTGTACACCATAGTGTACATGTCACAAGGTTCTAAACGATTGAACTTTGCTATTTGTACACCGATTTTTGACACTTGCATTATTGTCAAGTGTCAATTGAATGGGAAAACTTTTTGAAATTTAAATTGTCCAACATGATAATATCTCGTGGTAAAGTGTAAACTAAAGTGTACTCTACAATGTACATGTTGCAAGGTTCTTACCGATTGAACTTTGCTACTTGTACACAGATTTTTGACACATTGTTTGACACATGCATTGTGGTCAAGTGTCAATTGGATGGGAAAACTGTTGGAATTTTAAATTGTCCAACAGGGTAACGTCATGTGGTAAAATATAAACTAAAGTGTACACCATAGTGTACATGTAGCAAGGTTCTTACCGAATGAACTTTGCTATTTGTACACTGATTTTTGACACATTTTTTAACACTTGCATCATTGTCAAGTGTCAATTGGATGGGAAAACAATTTGAAATTTAAACTGTCCAATAGGATAATGTCACGTGGCAAAATAAACACTAAAGTGTACATGTAGCAAGGTTTTTGCCGATTGATCTTTGTTATTTGTACATTGATTTTTGAAACGTTGTTTAATGCTTACATTGTTGTCAAGTGTCAATTGGATGGGAAAACTGTTTGAAATTTAAACTGTCCAATAGGGTAATATCACGTGTTAAAGTGTAAACTAAAGTGTACAACATAGTGTACCGATTGAACTTTGCTATTTGTACACTGATTTTCGACACGCTGTTTGACACTTGCAATGTTGCCGAGTGTCAATTGGATGGGAAAACAACTTAAAATTTAAACTGTCCAATAGAGTAATGTCACGTGATAAAGTATAAACCAAAGTGTACACCATAGTGTACATATAGCAAGGTTCTTACCGATCGAACTTTGCTATTTGTACACTATTTTTTGACACATGGTTTGACATTTGCATTGTTGTCAAGTGTCAATTGGATGGGAAAACTGTTTGAAATTTAAACTGTTCAGGGTAATGTCATATGGGAAGATGTAAACTAAAGTGTGTACACCATAGTGCACATGTGACAAGGTTCTTACCGATTGAACTTTGCTATTTGTACACTGATTTTTGACATGTTGTTTGACACTTAAATTGTTGTCAAGTGTCAATTGGATGGAAAAACTGTTAAAAATTTATACTGTCCAATAGGGTTTTGTCACGGGTCTAAGTGTAAACTAAAGTGTGTACACCATAGTGTACACATCGCAAGGTTCTTTTCGATTTAACTTTGTTATTTGTACACTAATTTTTGACATGTTGTTTCACACTTGTATTGTTGTCAAGGGTCAATTAGATGGAAAAACTGTTTGAAATTTAAACTATCCGACAGGGTAATGTCATGTGACAAAGTGTAAACTAAAGTGTATACCAAAGTGTACATGTAGCAAGGTTCTTTCCGATTGATCTTAGCTATTTGTACACTAATTTTTGACACATTGTTTGACACTTGCATTGTTCTCAAGTGTCAATTGGATGGGAAAACTATTTGAAATTTGAATTGTCCAATAGAGTAATGTCATGTGGCAAAGTGTAAACTATAGTGTATACCATAGTGTACATGCAGCAAGGTTCTTGACGAGTGAACTTTACTATTTGTACACTGATTTTTGACACTTACATTGTTGTAAGTGTCAATTGGACAGGAAAGCTGTTTGAAATTTAAATTGTCCAACAGGGTAATATCATGTGCTAAAATGTAAACTAAAGTGTACACCATAGTGTAGATGTAGCAACGTTCTTACCGATTGAACTTTGCTATTTGTACACTGATTTTTGACACGTTGTTTGACACTTGCATTGTTGTCAAGTGTCAATTGGATGGGAAAATTGTTTGAAATTTAAACTGTCCAACGGGGTAATATCATGTGGTAAAGTGTAAACTAAAGTTTACACCATAGTGTAGATGTAGCAACATTCTTACCGATTGAACTTTGCTATTTGTACACTGATTTTTGACTGGTTGTTTGACACTTATATTGTCGTCAAGTGTCAATTGGATGGGAAAAATGTTTGAAATTTAAACTATCGAACAGGGTAATGTCACATGGCAAAATGTAAACTAAAGTGTACAACATAGTGTACATGTGGCAATGATCCTTACCGATTGAACTTTGCCATTTGTACATTGATTTTTGAAACATTGTTTGGCACTTGCATTGTTGTCAAGTGTCTATTGGATGAAAAATTGTTTGAAATTTAAACTGTCCAACCGGATAACGTCAGGTGGAAAAGTGTAAACTAAAGTGTACACCATAGTGTACATGTCGCAAGGTTCTTACCAATTGAATTTTGCAATTTATACACTGATTTTCGACACGTTCAATAATTGCATTGTTGTGAAGTGTCAATTGGATGGTAAAATTGTTTGAAATTTAAATGTTATTTGACACTTGCATTGTTGTCAAGTGTCAATTGGATGGGAAAACTGTTTGAAATTTAAAGTGTCCAGCAATGTAACACACGTGGCAAAGTGTAAACTAAAGTGTGTACTCCATTGTGTACAAGTAGCAAGGTTTTTACCGATTGAACTTTGCTATTTGTACACTGATTTTCGACACATTTTTTGACAGTTGTATTGTTATCAAGTGTCAATTGCATGAGAAAACTGTTTGAAATTTAAACGGTTCGATAGAGTAATGTCACGTGGGAAAGTGTAAACTAAAGTGTACACCATAGTGTACATATAGCAAGGTCCTTACCGATTGAACTTTGCTGTTTGTACACTGATTTTTTACACTTTGTTCAACACTTGCATTATTGTCAAGTGTCAATTGGGTGGGAAAAGTATTTAAAATTTAAACGGGCCAACAGGGTAATGTCACGTGAGAAAGTGTAAACTAAAGTGTACCACCATAGTGTACATGTGGCAAGGTCCTTACTGATTGAACTTTGCTATTTGTACACTGATTTTTGACACTTTGTTCGACAATTGCATTGTTGTAAAGTGTTAATTGGGTAAAAAAACTATTTAAAATTTAAATAGTCCAACAGGGTAATGTCAAGTGGTAAAGCGTAAACTAAAGTGTACACCATAGTGTACATATAGCAAGGTCCTTACTAATTGAACTTTGCTATTTGTACACCAATTTTCGACACGTTGTGTGACACTTGCATTGTTGTCAAGTGTTAATCGGATGGGAAAACTGTTTGAGGTTTAAACTGTTGAACAGGGTAATGTCACGTGGTAAAATGAAAACTGAAGTGTACACCATAGTGTACATGTGGCATGGTCCTTACCGATTGAACTTTTCCATTTGTACATTGATTTTTGACACGTTGTTCGACACTTGCATTGTTGTGAAGTGTGTATTGGATGAAAAACTATTTGAAATTTAAACTGTCCAATCGGATAATGTAAGGTGGAAAAGTGTAAACTAAAGTGTACACCATAGTGTACATGTTGCAAGGTTCTTACCAATTGAATTTTCCTATTTATACACTGATTTTTGACACGTTGTTTGACACTTACGTTGTTGTCAAGTGTCAATTGGATGGCAAACCTGTTTGAAATTTAAATGTTGTTTGACACTTGCATTGATGTCAAGTGTCAATTGGATGGGAAGACTATTTGAAATTTAAAGCGTCTAGCAAGGTAACGTCATATGGCAAAGTGTAAACTAATGTGTGTACTCCATTGTTTACATGTAGCAAGGTTTTTACCGATTGTACTTTGCTATTTGTATACTGATTTTTGACACGTTGTTTGATAGTTGCATTGTTATCAAGTGTCAATTGAATGGGAAAACTATTTGAAATTTAAACTGTCCAGCAGGGTAATGACACATGGCAAAGTGTAAACTAAAGTGTACACCATAGTGTACATGTCGCAAGGTTTTTATCGATTGAACTTTGCTATTTGTACACTGATTTTTGACAAACTGTTTGAAACTTGCACTCTTGTCAAGTGTCAATTGGATGGCAAAACTGTTTGAAATTTAAGTTGTCCAACATGGTAATGTCACGTGGCAAAGTGTAAACTAAAGTGTACACCATAGTGTATATGAAGCAAGGTTCTTACCGATTGAACTTTGCTATTTGTACACTGGTTTTTGACACGTCGTTTGATCTTGCATTGTTGTCAAGCGTCAATTGGATGGGAAAACTGTTTGAAATTTAAACTGTCCAATAGGGTAATGTCACGTGGTAAAGTGTAAAGGAAAGTGTACATGCAGCGAGGTTTATACCGATTGAACTTTGCTATTTGTACACTGATTTTTGACACGTTGTTTGACACTTGTATTTATGTCAAGTATCAACTGGATGGGAAAACTATTTGAAATTTATACGGTCCAACAGGGTAATGTCAAGTGGAAAAGTATAAACTAAAGTGTGTACACCATAGTGTACTTGTAGAAAGGTTCTTACCGATTGAACTTTGCTATTTGTACACTAATTTTTGATACGTCGTTTGACAATCGCATTGTTCTCAAGTGTCAATTGGAGGGGAAATTTTTTTGAAATTTAAGCTGTCTAAAAGTGTAATGTCACGTGGCAAAGTGTAAATTAAAGAGTACACAATACTATACCTGTAGCAAGGTCTTTACCGACTGAACTTTGTTATTTGTACACTATTTTTTGTCACGTTGTTTGACACTTGCACTGTTGTCAAGTGTCAGTTGGATGGTAAAATTATTTGAAATTTAAGCTGTCCAACAGGGTAATGTCACGTGGCAAAGTGTACACCACAGTGTACATGTAGCAAAGTTCTCACCGATTGAACTTCGCTATTTGTACAATGTTTTTGGGCACATTGTTTGACACTTGCTCTGTTGTCAAGTGTCAACTGGATGGTAAAACTGTTTGAAATTTATACTGTCCAACAGCGTAATGTCACGTGGCATAGGGTAAACTAAAGTGAACACCATAGCGTACATGTTGCAAGGTTTTTACCAATTGAACTTTGCTATTTCTACACTGATTTTTGACACATTGTTTGAGACTTACACCATTGTCAAGTGTCAATTGGATGCCAAAACTGTTTGAAATTTAAACTGTCCAACAGGGTAATATCATGCGGTAAAATTTAAACTAAAGTGTACACCATAGTGTACATTTAGCAAAGTTCTACCGATTGAACTTTGCTATTGTACACTGATTTTTGGCATGTTGTTTGACACTTCATTATTGTCAAGTGTCAATTGGATGGAAACTGTTTGAAATTTAAACTGTCCAACAATGTAATGACACGTGGCAAAATGTAAACTAAAGTGTACACAATAGTGTACATGTAGCAAGGTTCTTACCGATTTAACTTTGCTATTTGTACACTCATTTTTGACACGTTATTTGACTCTCGCATTATTGTCAATTGTCAATTCGATGTGAAAAATATTTGAAATTTAAGGTGTCCAACAGTGTAATGTCACGTCGCAAAGTGTAAATTAAAGCGTACACCATAGTGTACATGTTGCAAGGTCCTTATCAATTGAACTTTGCTATTTGTACACTAATTTTTGACACGTTGTTTGACACATGCACTATTGCCAAGTGTCAATTAGATGGCTCAACTATTTAAAATTTAAGCTGTCCAACAGGGTAATGTCACGTGGCAAAGTGTAACTAAAGTGTACACCATAGTGTACATTTAGCAAGGTTCTACCGATTGAACATTGCTATTTGTACACTGATTTTTGACACATTGTTTGACACTTGCATTGTTGTCAATTGTCAATTGGGTGGAAAAGCTGTTTGAAATTTAAATTGTCGAACAGGGTCATGACACATGGAAAAGTTTAAACTAAAGTGTACACTATAGTGTACATGTCGCAAAGTTCTTAACGATTGAACTTTGCTATTTGTACACTGATTTTGGTCACGTTGTTTGACACTTGCATCATTGTCAAGTGTCAAATGGATTGGAAAACTATTTGAAATTTATACTGTCCAGTAGGGTAATGACTCGTTGCAAAGTGTAAACTAAAGTGTGTAAACCATTGTGTACAGGTATTCTTATCGATTGAACTTGGCTATTTGTACACTGATTTTTGTCACATTGTTTGACACTTGTATTGTTGTCTAGTGTCAATTGGATGGCAAAGTGTAAACTAAAGTGTACACCATAGTGAACCTGTAGCAAGGTCCTTCCCGATTGAACTTCGCTATTTGTACACTAATTTTTGGAACGTTCTGTGACACTTTCATTGTTGTCAAGTGTCAATTGGATGGGAAAACTATTTGATATTTAAATTGTCCAATAAGGTAATGACATGTGGCAAGTGTAAAGGAAAGTGTACACCGTAGTGTACATTTAGCAAAGTTCTTACCGATTGAACATTGCTATTTGTACACTGATTTTTGACACGTTGTTTGACACTTGAATTGTTGTCAAGTGTCAATTAGGTGAAAAAACTGTTTGAAATTTAAATTGCCGAAGACGGTCATGACACATGGAAAAGTTTGAACTAAAGTGTACACCATAGTGTACATGTCGCAAAGTTCTTAACAATTGAACTTTGCTATTTGTACACTGATTTTGGTCACGTTGTTTGACACTTGCATTGTTGTCAAGTGTCAAATGGATTGAAAAACTATTTGAAATTTATACTGTCCAGTAGAGTAATGACACGTTGCAAAGTGTAAACTAAAGTGTGTACATCATTGTGTACATGTAGCAGGATTTTTACCGATTGAACCTTGCTATTTGTACACTGATTTTGGACAGGTTGTTTGATACTTGCATTGTTGTCAAATGTCAGTTGGATGGAAAAATTGTTTGAAATTTAAACTGACCAACAGGGTAATATCATGTGGTTAAGTGTAAACTAAAATGTACATGTAGCAAGGCTCATACCGATTTAATTTTGCTATTTGTACACTGACTTTTGACACATTGTTTGACACTTGCATTGTTGTCAAGTATCAATAGGATGGGAAAATTGTTTGAAATTTATATTGTCCAATAGGGTAATGTCACGTGGCAAAGTGTAAACTAAAGTGTACACCATAGTGTCCATATAACAAGGTTCTTACCGATTGAACTTTGCTATCTGTACATTGATCTTTGGCACGTTGTTTGACACTAGCA
Source organism: Olea europaea var. sylvestris (assembly GCF_002742605.1). Taxonomy (NCBI): domain Eukaryota; kingdom Viridiplantae; phylum Streptophyta; class Magnoliopsida; order Lamiales; family Oleaceae; genus Olea; species Olea europaea. The sequence continues at coordinate 15,105 of NW_019238399.1, read as the reverse complement.
TTGTTGTCAAGTGTAACTGGGGTGGAAAAACTATTTGATATTTAAACTATCCAACAGGGTAATCACACGTAGCAGTGTAAACTAAAGTGTACACAATAATGTACAAGTAGCAAGGTTCTTACCGATTGAACTTTGCTATTTGTACACTGATTTTTGACACATTGTTTGACACTCACATTGTTGTAAGTGTCAATTGGACGGTAAAACTGTTTGAAATTTAAACTATCCAACAGGGTTATGACACGTGGCGAAGTGTAAACTAAAGTCTGCACCATAGTGTACATGTCGCAAGGTTCTTACTGATTGAACTTTGCTATTTCTACACTGATTTTGGACACATTATTTGACACTTGCATCGCTGTCAAGTGGCAATTGGATGGGAAAGCTATTTGAAATTTATACTGTCCAGTAGGGTAATGACACGTTGAAAAGTGTAAACTAATGTGTGTACAACATTGTGTACATGTAGCAAGGTTCTTATCGATTGAACTTTTCTATTTGTACAATGATTTTCGACACATAATTTGACACATGTAGAACCCCAAATAATTCTAGACACCTTAGTGGCACTAAGACATGAATATTGGATGACTAAAGTATACTTCAGATTTTAAGTATCATTTGAGACCCATTTTTGACATAGGAATCATTCGATTTGAAAATGATATCTAAATAAAAGTTATAGCTCTTTGAGTTAGCTTTCTAATGCACTTTGAATTATCTCAATCGAATATTGGAAGAAGAGGTTATGATAGAAACACTGAAAGCTGTGCAGTGTCAACTGGACTACAACCGGTCGACCGAAACTGCCTGAAATGAAAATTCTCGTTTTTCTCTAGAATTTAAATATTTATTTTCATCAATTATTTTCTCAAAGGGCCACCCACATTTTTGGCAATAAAAACCCGGCTAAATTAAAGCATTTAACCTCAAACTTAAATGACACCCATGTTTTCTCTCTTAAATGAAATTTGAACCTTCATTTCCTTTAAGTTATGGGATATTTACCTATAAATAGAGACCTCATTTCACTCATTTTTTCTCACACCAAAATCAAGAGCTTTTACATACTAAAGAAAGAGTTTCCAAGAGAGAAAAAGAGAGGGAGGAAAACTATTTTTTCCAGAAGTTTAAGAAGTGTTTTCAAGCATCAATTCTCAACGGTTTTCAAACATCCAAGGAGTGCATTTCTTTCAACGTCCAAGTTTCATCGAAGTTTTCAATCCAAGTTTTCAAACTTTCAAAAGCATCAATCAAGGTAGGTAGAGGTGCAATGTGTTTAATCGTGTTAAGTTATAAGTTTCGATTCATGTTAATATTTGTATGTCAAATGGTACTCCGGTACGGCATATCCCTCTATGTTAATGGTTGTATATCAAATCGTACTCCGGTATGGCATACCCCTCTATGTTGAAGAAATGTTCATATGTCAAATGGTGCCCTCGGGTACGGCATACCCCTTCATGTAAAATGGTGCCTCCGGGTACGGCATGTAAGAAAAGTTATAAAGTTAATATTTTGAAATGTATAGCTTGATCACGAATGCACCTATCACACCTATTGAGTTGTTCAACTCACGGGTTTAATCCTATCTCTACAGATTGAAGGAATTCTACCTCGGGCATGGATGGAGGAGAAGATGGAGAGTGATGCAACGAGCCCATGGAAATCCGGTGAATAAGTGATTTGGATTTATTTTTATGAAATGTTTTCCAATGTTATTTCTTTAAAGTTTTGAATAATGCAGAATGCGAGAACAAGTTATGTTTTCTTCAAATAAATTACATTTTATTGTTTTGAAAAATGATTCAGTGTTTTTGTTTAAAGTATTTGAAGTATTGTTATTTAAATTATTGTCCAAAGATGTAAGCTTCCGCTAAAACGTATACACTTGTTACTAAATCACCGGTTAAGCTAAGTAAAGTAAGTAGCGTTCAGATCCACTAGGGGTCGGTGCGTTCCAGCGTGGTACCAAAGCAAGGTTTAGCCGGTTCTAAAGACCAAGTATGTTTTTTTTTTTTTAAAACAAATGGAAAATGAAAAGTTTAAGGTATTCCATGGCATCATGCATCCATCCATCAATCTCATCCTATGGCCCAGGTATGTTCATGTTTAAAGTTAATGATTATGTTTATGTTATGATGCTTTGATATGATTTAGAGATGTGTTATTTAAAGAAATGGACTTGGGCAAAAGCTAAGGGCTTAAAGGGAATTACATGATATGAAAGTTTAAATATTTGCATGTTTTCTTTAAGCAAAGAAAAAGTATAATATATGTGAAAATGCAATAGATATGACTCGTAGAATGGCTAGGGCATATAGAGAAGCACTGAATTGTAGAATTGCTATTCATTCCTGTGAAAACTATGTAACTGATCCGACCCGACCGCTTAGCGAACATGTGTATGACATCTATGAGAGATGCATGACGGCAGTTAATGCTAGTATGGAGATCATGCATATTGAGGCCATAAATAACCTCATACACTCCCTCCCACCTCAATGGAGAGATATGGGAGTCATGGTTAGGGATGAAATGTTAGAAGGCAACCCAAACCTGTTCGAGTTTGAGAGGTATTGCCATGCCCTGATTGATTTGTGGGATGATGTAGTCCTTGAGGAGCCTGAGGAGGAACCTTTGGCTGAGGAAGAAGATCCCGAAGAAGAACCCGAGGTTGATTTAGAGAATGATCCTGAGCTTGAGCCACAGGTTGAGATGGACATAGAGTCCGGACCTGAGGGGGAAGACTCCTCCGAAGATGAAGCTCCACCAAAGAAGATCCGTAGAACTTATAGGGATTAGATTTAAATCCTTGTAATAGCTTCCCTTATGTCAAGAAATAAAATACTATCTTTTTTGCTTTAGTATTCGAAGAATGAAACTAATAAGAACCATATGTTTTGTCTAAAGGAAATGGCCCGCGCAAACCAAAACTTGATAAGAGACCTCCTCCGAGCGGTTCAAGACCTAGGCAAGCAAAACCTGAACCAAGCTCAACCCCTACCACTAGTTCCTAATGTTCCAAACCATGCTTCAGTGTTCAAGCAATTTCGAAGGCACAAGGCCCCTACCTTCAATGTAGCAGCTAATCCGCTTATAGTCGAGGAGTGGCTTCGCAAGTTGGAGCGTATATTTCGATTGATAGGGTGCACGGATGCTCAGAAAGTCCAGTGTGCTAAGTTCATGTTCTCCGGTGATGCAAGTCACTGGTAGGACTCAATGTCAAGGATAAGGACCCCTGAGCAACAAGCAGAATTGACTTGGGAGCAATTCAAAGGAGAAGTAATGGACAAGTACTTTTCCCAGTCCCTGAGGGTCAGGGATCACAAAGAAAGTGAATTCCTCCAACTCAAGCAAAGGACTATGTCCCTGACTAAGTATGAGAGGAAGTTTGATCAACTTTCAAGGTATGCTCCACATCTGGTGGATACGAAAGATAAGAAGGTATGAAGGTTTGAATAAGGGCTAAACTCAGATATAAGCATGATACTTATGTCCCATCGCTTCACCACATACTGTGAAATGCTGGAAAGAGCTCATGCTATTTGGTACAAGAAGACTAGTGTTGAACAACTTGGTCAACTGTTCAATTAACCGGACAATGGTAACATGGGAAAAAGGAAATGGAATGGCTAGGATAAGGGAAAAGGCAAGTGGCAGAACAAGAAAGCTAATGGCGGAGGCAATGCCAGCAAAAGCATTATGCCGGTTAATGCGCCCTGTTCTAAGTGTGGAAGGACACATCATGGCAAGTGCTTACAAGGGAAAAATGTCTGTTTCCGATGTGGCAAGCCAGGACATATCATTAGGAATTGTCCCACACATACCCAGAAGAAGGATGATAATAGCGACCAGAACCAGAAAGGAAAAGCACGAGTTTTTGCATTGACTCAACAGGATGCAGAGGAAAACTCTAATGTCATAGCAGGTACTCTACTAATAGCCAATAGACCTGCTTATGTATTGTTTGATTCAGGAGCTACACACTCCTTTGTATCGACAACTTTTATGGCTAAATCTAGTATTACCTGTGATAAGTCGGAAGGTACATTAGAAGTTAGTATTCCTTCGGGCAACCCTTTGAATATTGATAGAATAGCCAAGTTAGTAAGTATCGAAGTTGAGGGAAAACCAATGGAAGCGAACCTATACATGATAGAAATGAAGGATTTTGATGTAATACTAGGCATGGATTAGTTATGTTGTAATTACGCCACCATCCGATGTAAGGAAATGGAAGTATTTCAGAAACCAAGAGAGGAACCATTTTCGTTCCTTGGAATGAAGACGAAACCCCTTATTCGACTAGTATCGGCTTTAAAAACTGAGAAGATGTTGAGAAAAGAAACATGTCAAGGATATCTAGTAAGTATCTCAGGAGGGAAACAAGAGACGATAAGGGTTGAAGATGTAGCAGTAGTAGGGAATTCGTAGATGTGTTTCCAGAAGATCTATCTGGTATTCCACCCGATAGACAAGTGGAATTCACCATAGACCTAATTCCCGGGGCAGCACCAATATCTAAGGCCCCATATCCAATGGCCCCAAAGGAACTACAAGAATTAAAGAAGCAGTTGCAAGAACTCCTAGATATGGGCTTCATACGACTAAGTGTATCTCCATGGGGTGTGCCGGTGTTGTTTGTAAAGAAGAAAGATGGAAGCATGAGGATGTACATCGATTATAGGGAGATAAATCGATTAACCATCAAGAATAAGTACCCACTCTTGAGGATCGATGATCTGTTAGATCAACTGAAAGGAGCTAAGGTATTTTCCAAGATCGACTTACGATCGGGATATCATCAATTGAAAGTAGAGACAAAGGATATACCTAAGACAGCTTTTAGAACTCGATATGGACACTACGAGTTTACAGTGATGCCGTTTGGGCTAACCAATGCACCTGCAGTGTTCATGGACCTGATGAATCGAGTGTTTCATCAATACTTGGATAAGTTTGTCAACGTATTCATCGATGACATTTTGATATATTCCAAGAGTAAGGAGCAACATGAAGAGCACTTGAGAATAGCCTTAGAGGTATTATGCAAGGAGAAGCTGTATGCCAAATTCAAGAAGTGCGAGTTTTGGCTTGAACAAGTTGGATTTCTTGGACATGCAGTTACTGCCCAAGGGATTGAAGTAGATCCAGCAAAAGTAGAAGTAGTAACCAATTGGAAAACACCAACAAATGCTGGCGAAGTAAGGAGTTTTCTAGGATTGGCTGGATATTATAGGAGATTCATAAAAGGATTCTCCAAAATAGCTGGACCAATGACGCAAATTGAAGGAATTCTACCTCAGACATGGATGGAGGATAAGATGGAGAGTGATGCAATGAGCCCATGGAAATCCGGTGAATAAGTGATTTGAATTTATTTTTATGAAATGTTTTCCAATGTTATTTCTTTAAAGTTTTGAATAACGCAGAATGCGAGAACAAGTTATGTTTTCTTCAAATAAATTACATTTTGTTGTTTTGAAAAATGATTCAGTGTTTTTGTTTAAAGTATTCGAAGTATTGTTATTTAAATTATTGTCCGAAGATGTAAGCTTCCGCTAAAACGTATACACTTGTTACTATACCACCGGTTAAGCTAAGTAAAGTAAGTAGCGTTCCAGTCCACTAGGGGTCGGGGCGTTACAACACTTGCATTGTTATCAAGTGTCAATTGGATGGGAAAACTATTTGAACTTTAAAATTTCCAACAGGGTAATGTTAAAGTGTAAACTAAAGTATACATGTAACAAGGCTCATACTGATTGAACTTTGTTATTTGTACATTGATTTTTGACACGTTGTTCGACACTTGCATTGTTGTCAAGTATCAATAGTATGGGAAAGTTGTTTGAAATTTATACTGTCCAATAGGGTAAAGTCACGGGGCAAAGTGTAAACTAAAGTGTGCACACCGTAGTCTACACGTAGCAAGGTTCTTACCGATTGAACTTCGCTCTTTGTAAACTGATTTTTGACATGCTATTCGACACTCGTATTGGTGTCAAATGTCAATTGAATGGGAAAACTATTTGCAATTTATACTCTCCAACAGGGTAGCGTCACGTGGAAAAGTGTAAAGTAAAGTGTGTACACCATAATGTACATGTAGGAAGGTTCTTGTTGACACGTTGTTTGACGCTCACAATGTTGTCAATTCGATGGGAAAACTGTTTGAAATTTAAGTTGTCCAATAGTGTAATGTCACGTAGGAAAGTGTAAATTAAAGTGTACAACATAGTGTACATGTAGCAAGGTCCTTACCGATTGAACTTTGCTATTTGTACACTGATTTTTGACACGTTGTTTTACACTTGTAATGTTGTCAAGTTCAATTGGATGGCTAAACTGTTTAAAATTTAAGCTGTCCAACAGAGTAATGCCACGTGGCAAAGTGTAAACTAAAGTGTATACCATAGTGTACATTTAGCATGGTTCTACCGATTGAACTTTGCGATTTTTAAACTAATTTTTGGCACGGTTTTTGGCACTTGCATTGTTGTCAAGTGTCAATTGGATGGAAAACTATTTGAAATTTAAACTGTCCAATAGTGTAATGACATGTGGCAAAGTGTAAACTATAGTGTACACCATAGTGTACTTGTAGCAATGTTCTTACCGATTTAACTTTGCTATTTGCACATTGATTTTTGACACGTTGCTTGACACTTGCATTGTTGTCAAGTGTCAATTGTACAAAAAAACTGTTTGAAATTTAAACTATCCAATAGGGTAATAACACGTGATAAAGTGTAAACTAAAGTGTACACCATAGTGTACATGTCGCAAGGTTCTTGCCGATTGAATTTTTTCATATTTGTTCGCTGATTTTGGACACATTGTTTGATACTTGCATCGTTGTCTACTATCAGTTGGATGGGAAAATTGTTTGAAATATAAACTGACCAGAAGGGTAATGTCACGTGGTAAAGTGTAAACTAAAGAGTGTACACCATTGTGTACATGTAACAAGGTTCTTATCGATTGAACTTTGCTCTTTTTACACAAATTTTCGACACATTGTTTAACACTTGCACTATTGTCAAGTGTCGATTGGATGGCAAAATTGTTTGAAATTTAAGCTGTCCAATAGGGTAATATCACGTGGCAAAGTATAAACTCAAGTGTACATGTAGCAAGGTTCTTACAGATTGAACTTTGCTATTTGTACAATGATTTTTGGCACTTTGTTCACACTTGCATTGTTGTCAAGTGCCAATTTGATGGGAAAACTTTTTGATATTTAAATTGTCCAAGAGGGTAATGACATGTGGCAAAGTGTAAACTAAAGTATATACCATAGCGTACTTGTAGCAAGGTTCTTACCAATTTAGCTTTGCTATTTGTGCACTGATTTTTGACACGTTGCTTGACACTTGCATTGTTGTCAAGTGTCAATTGGATGAAAAAACTATTTTAAATTTAAACTGTCCAATAGGGTAATGACACGTGGCAAAGTGTAAACTAAAGTGTACACCATAGTGTACATGTTGCAAGGTTCTTACCGATTGAATTTTTTCATATTTGTTCACTGATTTTGGACACGTTGTATGACACTTGCTTCATTGTCAACTGTCAGTTGGATGGGAAAATTGTTTGAAATATAAACTGTCCTGCAGGGTAATGTCACGTGGCAAAGTGTAAACTAAAGAGTGTATACCATTGTGTACATGTAGCAAGGTTCTTACCGATTTAACTTTGTTATTTGTAAACTGATTTTCGACACGTTGTTGGACACTTGCACTGTTGTCAAGTGTCAATTGGATGGTAAAACTATTTGAAATTTAATCTGTCCAACAGGGGTAATATCTTGTGGCAAAGTGTAAACTCAAGTGCACACCATAGTGCACATGTAACAAGGTTCTTACCGATTGAGCTTTACTATTTGCACAATGATTTTTGGCATGTTGTTTGACACTTGCATTGTTTTCAAGTGTCAATTGGATGGGAAAATTATTTGATATTTAAACTATCCAACAGGGTAATGACACATGGCAGTGTAAAAAGTGTACACCATAGTGTAAATGTAGCAAGGTTCTTACAGATTGAACTTTGCTATTTTTATAATGATTTTTGGCACGTTGTTTGACACTTGCATTGTTGTCAAGTGCCAATTTGATGAGAAAACTTTTTGATAATTAAATTGTCCAAGAGGGTAATGACACGTGGCAAAGTGTAAACTAAAGTATATACCATAGCGTACTTGTAGCAAGGTTCTTACCGATTTAGCTTTTCTATTTGTGCACTGATTTTTGACTCCTTGCTTGACACTTGCATTGTTGTCAAGTGTCAATTGGATGAAAAAATTGCTTGAAATTTAAACTGTCTAACAGGGTAATGACACGTGGCAAAGTGTAAACTAAAGTGTTCACCATAGTATACATGTCGCAAGGTTCTTACCGATTGAATTTTTTCATCGTTGTTCACTGATTTTGGACACGTTGTATGACACTTGCTTCATTGTCAACTGTCAGTTCGATGGGAAAACTGTTTGAAATATAAACTATCCAGCAGGGTAATGTCACGTGGCAAAGTGTAAACTAAAGAGTGTACACCATTGTGTACATGTAGCAAGGTTCTTACCGATTAAACTTTGTTATTTGTAAATGGATTTTCGACACATTGTTGGACACTTGCACTATTGTCAAGTGTCAATTGGATGGCAAAACTGTTTGAAATTTAATCTGTCCAACAGGGGTAATATCTTGTGGCAAAGTGTAAACTCAAGTGCACACCATAGTGTACATGTAACAAGGTTCTTACCGATTGAGCTTTGCTATTTGTACAATAATTTTTGGCACGTTGTTTGACACTTGCATTGTTTTCAAGTGTCAATTGGATGGAAAAACTATTTAATATTTAAACTATCCAACAGGGTAATGACACATGGCAGTGTAAACTAAAGTGTACACCATAGTGTACATGTAGCAATGTTGTTACCGATTGAACTTTGCTACCTGTACACTGATTTTTGGCACATTATTTGACACTTGCATTGTTGTCAAGTGTAATTTGGATGGGAAAACTATTTGGTATTTAAACTGTCCAATAAGGTAATGACACGTGACAGTGTAAACTAAAGTTTACACCATATTGTACATGTAGTGAGGTTCTTACCGATTGAACTTTGTTATTTGTACACTGATTTTTGACACGTTGTTTGACACTTACATTGTTGTCCAGTGTCAATTGGATGAAAAAATATTTGAAATTTATACTGTCCAACAGGGTTATGACACGTGGCAAAGTGTAAACTAAAATGTACACCATAGTGCACATGTCGCATGGTTCTTAAAGATTGAACTGTGCTATTTGTACACTAATTTTGGACACGTTATTTGACACTTGCATCGTTGTCAAGTGTCAATTGAATGGGAAAACTGTTTGAAATTTATACTATCCAGTAGGGTAAGGACACGTTGCAAAGTTTAAACTAAAGTGTGTACACCATTGTGTACATGTAGCAAGGTTCTTATCGAATGAACTTTGCTATTTGTACAATGACTTTTAACATGTTGTTTGACACTTACATTGTTGTCAAGTATCAATTGGATGGAAAAACTATTTGAACTTTAAACTTTCCAACAGGGTAATATCACGTGGTAAAGCGTAAACTAAAGTGTACGTGTAAAAAGGCTCATACCGATTGAACTTTGTTATTTGTACACTATTTTTTGACAAGTTGTTGGACACTTACATTGTTGTCAAGTATCAATATGATGGGAAAATTGTTTGAAATTTATACTGTCCAACAGGGTAATGTCACATGGCAAAGTGTAAACTAAACTGTGCACACCATAGTCTATATGTAGCAAGGTTTTTATGATTAAACTTCACCCTTCGTACACTGATTTTTGACACGCTGTTCTACATTTGCATTGTTGTCAAGTTTCTATTAGATGGGAAAACTATTTGAAATTTAAGCTGTCCAACAGTGTAATGTCACGTGGCAAAGTGTAAATCAAAGTGTACACATAGTGTACATGTAGTAAGGTTCTTACCAATTGAACTTCGCTATCTGCACACTGATTTTTGACACGTTGTTTGACACTTGCATTGTTGTCAAATGTCAATTGGATTTGAAAATTGTTAGAAATTAAAATTGTGCAGCAATGTAATGCCACGTGGCAAAGTGAAAACTAAAATTTGTACACCATAGTGTACATGTAGCAAGGTTCTTACCGATTGAACTTTGCTATTTGTGTATTGATTTTTGACACATTGTTTAACACTTGCATTATTGTCAAGTGTCAATTGAATGGGAAACTATTTGAAATTTAAACTGGCCAATAGGGTAATGACATGGAGCAAAGTTTAAACTAAAGTGTACACTGTAGTGTACATGTCACAATGTTCTTATCGATTGAACTTTGCTATTTGTACACCGGCTTTAGACACGTTGTTTGAGACTTGCATCATTTTCAAGTGTTAATTGGATGGAAAAACTATTTGAAATTTAAACTATCCAACAGGGTAACGTCATGTGGCAAAGTGTAAAATAAAGTGTACACCATAGTGTACATATAGCAAGGTCCTTACCGATTGAACTTTGATACTTGTAAACTTCTTTTTGACACTTTGTTTGACACTCGCATTGTTGTCAAGTGTCAATTGGTTGGGAAAACTATTTGAAATTTATATTGTGCAACAGGGTAATGTCACATGGCAAAGTGTAAACTAAAGTGTGTACACCATAGTGTACATGTAGCAAGGTTCTTACCGATTGAACTTTGTATTTGAACACTAATTTTTGACACGTTGTGACACTTGCATTGTTGTCAAGTGTCAATTGGATGCAAAAACTATTTGAAATTTAAGCTGTCCAACAGGGTAATATCACGTCGTAAAGTGTAAACTAAAGTGCACAAGTAGCAAGGTTCATATCGATTGAACTTTTCTATTTCCACACTCATTTTTGACACGTTGTTTGACACTTGCATTGTTGCCAAGTATCAATTGGATGGAAAAACTGTTTGAAATTTATATTCTCCAACAGGGTAACGTCACGTGGCAAAGTGTAAAGTAAAGTGTGTACACCATAGTGTACATGTAGCAAGGTTCTTGTCGATTGAACTTTACTATTTATACACTGATTTTCGACACGTTGTTTGACACTCGCATTGTTGTCAATTGTCAATTCGATGGGAAAACTGTTTGAAATTTAAGCTGCCCAACAGTGTAATGTCATGCGGCAAAGCGTAAATTAAAGTATACACCATAGTGTACATGTAGCAAGGTCCTTATCGATTGAATTGTGCTATTTGTACACTGATTTTTGACACGTTGTTTGATACTTGCACTGTTGTCAAGTGTCAACTAGATGGCTAAACTGTTTAAAGTTTAAGCTATCCAATAGGGTAATATCTCGTGGTAAAGTGTAAACTAAAGTGTACACCATAGTGTACATTTAGCAACGTTCCACCAATTGAACTTTGCTATGTTTACACCGATTTTTAGCACGTTTTTTGACACTTGCATTATTGTCAAGTGTCAATTGGATGGGAAAACTGTCCAATAGAGTAATGACACATGGCAAAGTGTAAACAAAAGTGTACACCATAGTGTATTTACAGCAAGGTTCTTACCGATTTAAATACCGATTTAACTTTACTGTTTGTACACTGATTTTTGACACTTGCATTGTTGTCATGTGTCAATTGGATGGAAAAACTATTTGAAATTTAAACTGTCCATTAGGGTAATGACATGTGGCAAAGTGTAAACTAAAGAGTACACCATAGTGTACATGTCGCAAGGTTCTTACCTGATTGAATTTTTTCATAATTGTTCACTAATTTTGGACATGTTGTATGACACTTGCATCTTTGTTAACTATCAATTGGATGGAAAAACTATTTGAAATGTAAACTGTCTGGTAGGGTAATGTCACGTGGCGAAGTATAAACTAAAGAGTGTACACCATTGTGTACATGTAGTAAGGTTCCAACCGATTGAACTTTGCTATTTGTACACTGATTTTCGACACGTTCTTTGACATTTGCACTATTGTCAAGTGTCAATTGGATGGCAAAACTATTTGAAATTTAAGCCGTCCAACATGGTAATATCACGTGGCAAAGTGAAAACTCAAGTGTGCACCATAGTGTACAAGTAGCAAGGTTCTTTTCGATTGAACTTTGCTATTTGTACAATGATTTTTGGCACGTTGTTTGACACTTGCATTGTTGTCAAGTGTCAATTAGATGGGAAAACTGTTTGATATTTAAACTGTCCAACAGGATAATGACACATGGTAGTGTAAACTAAAGTGTACATGTAGCAAGGTTCTTACCCATTCAACTTTGCTATTTGTACACTGATTTTTGACACGTTGTTTGACACTTGCATTGTTTTCAAGTATCAATTGGACGGAAAAAATGTTTGAAATTTAAGCTGTCCAACAGGTTCATGACTCATGGCAAAGTTTAAACTAAAGTGTACAACATAGTGTACATGTCGCAAGGTTCTTACCGATTGAACTTTGCTATTTGTACACTGATTTTGGACACGTTGTTTGACACTTGCATCGTTGTCAAGTGTCAATTGAATGGGAAAACTATTTGAAATTTATAGTGCCCAGCAGGGTGTCCAGCAGGGTAAGGACACGTTGAAAAGTTTAAACTAAAGTGTGTACACCATTGTGTACATGTAGCAATGTTCTTACCGATTGAACCTTGCTATTTTTACATTGATTTTCGACACGTTGTTTGACACTTGCATTGTTGTCAAGTGTCAATCAGATGAAAAAATTGTTTGAAATTTAAACTGTCCAATAGGGTAATGTCACATGGTAAAGAGTAAATTAATGTATACATGTAGCAAGGCTCATACCGATTGAACTTCGCTATTTGTACACTCAATTTTGACACGCTATTTGACACTTGCATTGTTGTCAAGTATTAATAGGATGGGAGAATTGTTTGAAATTTATACTGTCCAACAGGGTAATGTCATATGGCAAAGTGTACACCGATGTGTGTACACCATAATGCACATGTAGTAAGGTTCTTACCAATTGAACTTCGCTATTTGTACACTGATTTTTGACACGTTATTCTACACTTGCATTGTTGTCAAGTGTCAATTGGATGAAAAAGCTCTTTGGAATTTAAACTGTCCAACAGGGTTATGACACGTGGCGAAGTGTAAACTAAAGTGTGCACCATAGTGTACATGTCGCAAGGTTCTTACCAATTGAACTTTGCTATTCATACACTGATTTTGGACACGTTATTTGACACTTGCATCATTGTCAAGTGTCAATTGAATGGAAAAACTTTTTGAAATTTATACTATCCAGCGGGGTAATGACACGTTACAAAGTGTAAACTAAAGTGTGTACACCATTGTGTACATGTCGCAAGATTGTTACCGATTGAACTTTTCTATTTGTACAATGATTTTCAACACGTTGTTTGACACTTGCATTGTTGTCAAGTGTCAATTGGATGGAAAAACTATTTGAGCTTTAAACTTTCCAATAGGGTAATGTCACTTGGTAAAGTGTAAACTAAAGTTTACATGTAGCAAGGCTAATACCGATTGAACTTTGCTAATTGTACACTGATTTTTGACACGTGATTTGACACTTGCATTGTTGTCAAATATCAATTGGATGGGACAACTGTTTGAAATTTATACTCTTCAACAGAGTAACGTCACATGCAAAGTGTAAAGTAAAGTATGTACACCATAGAGCACATGTAGAAAGGTTCTTGCCGATTGAACTTTACTAATTGTACACCAATTTTTGACACGTTGTTTGACACTCATATTCTTGTCAATTATCAATTCGATGGGAATTTTTTTTGAAATTTTAGCTGTCCAACAGTGTAATACCACGCGGCAAAGTGTAAATTAAAGTGTACACCATAGTGTACATGTAGCAAGGTCCTTACCGATTGAACTGTGCTATTTGTACACTGATTTTTGACCCGTTGTTTGACACTTGCACTGTTGTCAAGTGTCTATTGGATGGCTAAACATTTTAAGGTTTAAGCTGTCCAATAGGGCAATGTCACGTGGCAAAGTGTAAACTATAGTGTACATTTAGCAAGGTTCTATCGATTGAACTTTGCTATTTTTACACTGATTTTTGGCATGTTGTTTGACACTTGCATTGTTGTCAAGTGTTAATTAGATGGGAAAACTATTTGAAATTTAAACTGTCCAATAGGGTAATGACACGTGGCAAAGTGTAAACTAAAGTGTACACCATAGTGTACAAGTCGCAAGGTTCTTACCGATTGAATTTTTTCATATTTGTTCACTGATTTTGGACATGTTGTATGACACTTTGATACAAACCCCGTAGCAATGGAAACTACAAAACCCACAACGAGATTGATGCGAAATTCACGAACGCCAATACTAACCCGGTTTTGGATCTTGAACCCCAAGAATTGAACCAAGAAACCCTAGATTAGCGAAGAACCTAAAACCCCTTGATTACAATTGAAAGAACCCATAGTCCGATTGATAGAACGCCACAAGAAGTTGAATCTTGATAAGTTCCAAGATTGTTCAAGAAGAACAATTAAATTGAAAGAATAATTCTCTCTCTATAATATTAAGCAATGTCAAAAGTTTTTTTACAATGAAAAGATATTCTCCTATTTATACTAATGAATAAAAACGTCCAAAATCATCAAATTATGGTAATAATTTGATTCCATAAGAATTCTATCGAAACTAGGAACTTCGGCCAAAAATAGAAAAATCGCTAATTTTCTTGGCCCGTACAGTCGCATGGTTTAACTTGAGTTGGTCTTTTGTTTTTCGGTATCATGCTGTGCGGCCGCATGGTCTTGATTTCTGCCTCCACTTTCGTCGCTTGATAACAAATTGATCCAAGTCGATTCGGCCTTCGACCTAAACATGAAAGTTGCTCCATTTTGAGTCTCGAACATGGTTCCACCCATGGTTTCTTGAACGAGCAATCCCAACACTCATTTCACTTGCTTTGCCCTTGATCGCGTCATTGGTCCGCCATCAACTATCAACGGGTCGCATCTCGCATTTGCCTTCGTCGGGCTCGACTCCTGGATCATATCATCCCCTCCCTCTTCAAAAGGATTCGTCCTTGAATCTGAACCTACATCA